>NC_084743.1:20238859-20483859 GCF_033978785.1 Entelurus aequoreus | reverse complement strand
ACCCTGCATTTGTTTTGGTATTGTCATATTGTGTCTTTGTTTTGGGTGGTAGTTGAAAACATGTGTTTAAGGATTGGTTTGTTTATGAAGCTTAATGTGGTTTCTGTTATTTTAGGAGAGTTCATTGACAATCATGATTTAGTCAATTTAATTATAGTACTCTGTAAAATTTTTATTTTTAAGGCCAAAAACAGATATTCACTTAGTATTACTTTCTCAGTATTTTCTAACTTTAGAAAGTTACATGGTTGAAAACGATAATGATGCCAAAAAACATTAAAAAAAAGATGAGAAGTCCTCAAAGGCTTATTTTGAAAGTAGAATTATGTTTATAGATTATATGATATCTGTTGTTGTGTTTCCTAATTTGAGTGACCTGGACATAATCTGGACTGTACATAAATGCTTATTTTGAAAATGTAATTTTGTTTATAAATTATATGCAATCTGTTGTGTTCCCTAATTTTTTTCTGTGTACATGAATGAAGGTGTGTGTTGCTGAGTCCGACTTGGACATTATCTGGACTGGGCCTGGTTTAAAAAACCCTTTAAACAAATCTAATTTCATTGACAACCTGGTCTGTTGAAGATAAGGCCCTTTTTTAAAAAATAAAATAAAATAAGATAAATAAATAAAAAACATTTTCTTGGATAAAAAAGAAAGTAAAACAATATAAAAATAATTACATAAAAAATAGTAATTAATGAAAATGTTAGTGGACCAGCAGCCTATACAATCATGTGTGCTTCAGGGACTGTGTCCCTTGCAGATGTGTTGTCTATGTTGTGGGAACCAGAATATTGGTAGCAGAAAGAAATAACCCCTTTTGTGTGAGTGGATGAGTGTGCATGGGGGAGGTTGTTTGGGTTGATGCACTGATTGAAAGTGTATCTTGTGTTTTTTTCTATGTAGATTTTAATTTTAATTGTTTTTATTTTTTTATTTTTTTATTTTTTTTTAGAACAGGCCCGCGGGCGACTCATCTGGTCCTTACGGGCGACCTGGTGCCCGCGGGCACCGCGTTGGTGACCCCTGCTCTAGATCAACTTCAGATCTATCCGTCGATTATACGTTTTTAGTATATTTTTTTATGTTTTATGCACTTTGGCATACATAATTTTTCAGCAATGACAACATTGAATAAAAGAAAAAAAATAAACAGATTGCATGGCAGCTTTATGTTATTAGAGTCAACATTGTTACTTTTTCTTGTTATATTTTATATTAATTTTTTGTTCTTTTATTCCACTTTTCTTATGTTTTTTTTTTTTTTTTTACAGTAAATTTAGAATGTGTCACGGGCCGTTAAACAAATAGCTTCAGGCCGCAAATGGCCCCCGGGCCGCACTTTGTACACCCTTGGTTTATAATTTACAGTGTGTTAGCACGTATTTGTACATTACTACCAACTCAAGGTGGATGAGATTTGTTTTCTGCTAAAAAAAAAATATTTTCATGAGGGGAAAATTTGTTTTGTATTTTTTAGCACAAGTGAGTGAATTTGCAAGGCAACAAATGCTCAATCATGAATATGCAGGGATCCACTATTGGCACTACTGTTACTGTAATGATAATATTCTTGCTTTGATTTAAAAAAAAAAAAAGAATACTTTGGCATTCCTCATACGCATAACATAAAACCTGTCAGTTTAAGGAATAAATGCAATTAGCTGTATTCCAGCTGCGGTGTTAAATGTTGTGTTGAATGTCGAAGAGCACCTGGGTCTACATATCGCTCGGTGGAAGGAACTGGAAAAATCCTTAGTGGATCGGCCATAAAACAGCCTTTGCTTGGCTGTGCTTTACAGCTTGCTTCCATCTCGTTGGAAAGTCTTTTTCAGCTGGTGGAAACTGAGAAGGCCAGTCAGTGCCTGGAGCCCTTTGAGCCTAAATAAATAAATTGCAGCTCTTTCTGCATGAGGATGGTTCTATTAAAACATGTTGCTTCATTTAATGTGCTGCTAGACAGGTATTTCTTCAGCCGTTTAACTTGATTTTAAACAAAAAGCAGCAGGAGAAAGTCGGGGGTGCAAAAAAAAAAAAAAAGTTTGCATGTTTGCCCGATACTCACCCGGTCACCTCCGAGCCCACGGATTGGCAACGGGAAATGTGCACGTTATTATTGTCGTTTCTGTCATTGTGTTCTGCAAAGACTACAACACAGTTCTTTGGTGATGTGACGTAATATGTGGCACTGACTAATGAGGCATGCAGACATGACCTTGACAAATTTGGGTCGTATAGAGCAGTGTTTTTCAACCACTGTGCCGTGAGATACAGTCTGGTGTGCCGTGGGAGATGATCTAATTTCACCTATTTGGGTTAAAAATATTTTTTGCAAACCAGTAATTATAATCCGCAAATAATGTGCCGTTGTTGAGTGTCTGTGCTGTCTAGAGCTCGGCAGAATAACCGTGTAATACTCTTCCATATCAGTAGGTGGCAGCCGGTAGCTAATTGCTTTGTAAATGTCGGAAACAGCGGTAGGCAGAGTGCAGGTAAAAAAAGGTATCTAATGCTTGAAACCAAAAATAAACAAAAGGTGAGTGCCCCTATGAAAAGGCATTGAAGCTTAGGGTAGGCTATGCAGAACAAAACTAAAACTGAACTGGCTACAAAGTCAACAAAAACAGAATGCTGGACGACAGCAAAGACTTACTGTGGAGCAAAGACAATGTACATCCGAACATGACATGACAATCAACAATGTCCCCACAAAGAAGGATAAAAACAACTGAAATATTCTTGATTGCTAAAACAAAGTAGATGTGGGAAATATCACTCAAAGGAAGACATGAAACTGCTACAGGAAAATACCAAAAAAATGATAAAACTGAACTGGCTACAAATTAAACAAAAACAGAATGCTGGAAGACAGCAAAAAACAGAATGCTGGACGACAGCAAAGACTTACTGTGGAGCAAAGACAATGTACATCCGAACATGACATGACAATCAACAATGTCCCCACAAAGAAGGATAAAAACAACTGAAATATTCTTGATTGCTAAAACAAAGTAGATGTGGGAAATATCACTCAAAGGAAGACATGAAACTGCTACAGGAAAACACAAAAAAATTAGAAAACTAAATTGGCTACAAATTAAAACAAAAACAGAATGCTGGAAGACAGCAAAAACCAGAATGCTGGACGACAGCAAAGACTTACTGTGGAGCAAAGACAATGTACATCCGAACATGACATGACAATCAACAATGTCCCCACAAAGAAGGATACAAACAACTGAAATATTCTTGATTGCTAAAACAAAGTAGATGTGGAAAATATCACTCAAAGGAAGACATGAAACTGCTACAGGAAAATACCAAAAAAATGAGAAAACTAAACTGGCTACAAATTAAACAAAAACAGAATGCTGGAAGACAGCAAAAAACAGAATGCTGGACGACAGCAAAGACTTACTGTGGAGCAAAGACAATGTACATCCGAACATGACATGACAATCAACAATGTCCCCACAAAGAAGGATAAAAACAACTGAAATATTCTTGATTGCTAAAACAAAGTAGATGTGGGAAATATCACTCAAAGGAAGACATGAAACTGCTACAGGAAAATACAAAAAAATTAGAAAACTAAATTGGCTACAAATTAAACCAAAAACAGAATGCTGGAAGACAGCAAAAAACAGAATGCTGGACGGCAGCAAAGACTTACTGTGGAGCAAAGACGATGTACATCCGGACATGACATGAAAATCATCAATGTCCCCACAAAGAAAGATAAAAACAACTGAAATATTCTTGATTGCTAAAACAAAGTAGATGTGGGAAACATCACTCAAAGGAAGACATGAAACTGCTACAGGAAAATACCAAAAAAATGAGAAAACTGAACTGGCTACAAATTAAACAAAAACAGAATGCTGGAAGACAGCAAAAAACAGAATGCTGGACGACAGCAAAGACTTACTGTGGAGCAAAGACAATGTACATCCGAACATGACATGACAATCAACAATGTCCCCACAAAGAAGGATAAAAACAACTGAAATATTCTTAAATGCTAAAACAAAGTAGATGTGGAAAATATCACTCAAAGGAAGACATGAAACTGCTACAGGAAAATACCAAAAAAAAGGGAAAAAGACCCCAAAATAGGAGCGCAAGACAAGAACTAAAATACTAAACTCCAAATAAGTCACGGTGTGATGTGACAGGTGGTGACAGTACACCTACTTTGAGACAAGAGCTATAGTGAAGAATGGTTGGTTATGGTTTAAAGTCATATCCAACAATTGCGACGACGACTTTTTACTATCAACTGAGTTTCGTTTTTTAATGATTTTTGTTGGTGGTGTGCCTCCAGGATTTTTCAACGCCAAAAATGTGCCTTGGCTCAAAAAAGGTTGAAAAACACTGGTATAGAGCAATGTTTCTTGACCATAGGGCTTGGTTGCAATACACTTTTCTACCACTTGTGGCAGTGATGACAATCTCAAACAAACAGGAGACGTTTGTAGCTAAAGTCATAGAGAATTTAAAGCTAAAAAAATATGATTAAAGAGGTGAAGCTGTGTTTTCATTTGCACTTAATTTTATTGACAGTTTAGTTGAAAAACATATTCATTAATATTTTTTTTGTTTTTTTAAGCACAACTAATTATTTATAGGTCACTTTTTTTGCAGTATATTTGGTTAGTACTTATTTTTCCTAATCAGCCTGACCTAAGCCTAAGGTTTATGTGTTGAATTAATAATAATATTTATGATAACTACATTGTTTCATATTATTTGACAAGGTTGTACACAGTACGTCGGTTAGATAAAGTCATATAATATGATTAAAAACAAGAGTAAGATTACTAATTCAGTGTTAATATTTGAGTGGGTCCCAGACTCCTTTTGTAGTGGAAAAAGTTGGGCCCCGAGGTTCAAAAAGGGTAAGAACCCCTGGTGTAGATCATTCTTGTAGTGTGTTTTCAACAGAAAAGTTTTTTTTTTTTTTTACAATATAGTACAACGGTTACTTTTCCATAAGAGGACCAAGTTTAATTTGTATAGTGGAATGGTTTCAGAAATATACTGAGTGTACAGTACTCACTTTTGCAGCAAAAATATTGAATTGACTTGTAAGGAATATATATAAAAAATAAAAATACCCAAAAAAAAAAAAAATATATATATATATATATATATATATATATATATATATATATATATATATATATATATATATATATATATATATATATATATATATATATATATATATATATATATACACACACATGTATATATATATATATATATATATATATATATATATATATATATATCAATCACCACGCCCCCACGCCTGCCTGTACCCACCCGCTCTGTGCCCTATATAAACCATGGTATGTGAATGCTTCCATTAAAATCTCCTGAGGATTGAGGAAATCCCTCATGAAACAGGCCTGTAGAGATGAAATAGTCTTGTGATTTTTTTCCCACACATACATATATATATATATATATATATATATATATATATATATATATATATATATATATGTATATATATATATATATATATATATATATATATATATATATATATATATATATATATATATATATATATATATATATAGCTAAGCATGTGCTACACATCGTAGCTCACCGGCGTCTCAATGTGGATGGAGCTACACCTGGCATCGACTGTAATGATACCAAGTACAAGAGCATATCTAGTCGATACTACTATAATTATTACATAAGTATTTTTTATCGTCACAAAATCTTTTTTATTTTTAAAAAAACATTCATATTATATTCATAAACTCAGGAAACACGTACCTGGACCTATGAGAACATAAATTATGACTAATGTATTTTTTTTTTATTTTTTTTTTGTTGCTAAGTGTTTTTAATAAAGAAAAGTCATTAAAGGACACTTGAAAAATCCTCATAGTACATTGTGCAATAAGTAGCAACAAGTGATAAATTGGCAAAACGATAAAAAATAAAATAAGTTAATACTAATTAATAATAACATATTTGTTTGTAAATGTATATTTATTAGGCTTTTATTTTATTTTTTATTTTATGTATTTTTTTAATGAATTTATTAATCAATCAACGAAACAATACACAACAATACCACAACAATGCAATCCAATTCCAAAACCAAACCCGTCCCAGCAACATTAAGAACAACAATAAACGGAGCAATGACACAAACATGACACGGAACAATCCAAATGTAGTGAAACAAAAATGAACATTATCGACAACAGCATCAATATTAGTAACAATTTCAACATAGCAGTGATTAAAAAACCTAATGTATGATCCTGTAACTACTCGGTTTGTTTACTTACTAATAAAAGACAAGTTGTCTAGAATGTTCACTATTTTATTTAAGGACAAACTTTTTCTTTGATCGCAATAAGAAACATATGTTTAATGTACTGTAAGATTTTTTGGTTAAAATAAAGCCATTTTTTGTGGACCCCTTTATTTAGAAAAGTATCGAGAAGTATCAAAATATGGGTATCGAGACAACCCTAATGTGAACCATCAGAAAGCTAATTACCTTTGCAAAAGGAGCGCCACACCGACCGGGTAAAAGGCGGCACTACCCGGCCGGCACCGTGTCTAATTTACAGCAGGATGTAGAAATAATGTCGAAATATTTTCCCAACACTCTAAAATAATTGTTGTTTGCAGACTATAATTTATATATTAAGAGAAGTGGGAGGTCAAAACCACTCTGAGAAAGGCCGAAGTGACGGCCAAAACCGAGATTTATCTCTTGCTCTCTAAAAGCCATTTGTCTGCACGCTAAAGTCTTCTTAAAGAAGACATGATTAAGGGAATCAATGTATCCTTCGAAGTACTTAAATCACCTTTCTCCCACAGAGGGGTTGAAGAGATTTAATATCAGACGATTCCAATCATCAAATCGACTATTTGAAGGCAGCCCTAAATCAATGCATTTGTCCCTCCGACCGGTGTGCTTGACGGTAAATTTCACCTCAGTACACCCAATGGTACGGTAAATCAAACTATTAGCAAATTTTCAAACAAATATATGACACGCATTCAAGTAAAACATTTAATGGGTGTTCCTGTGTGACACTCTGACATTAAAATTGAACTTGGGTCATAATCAATGGGGTCTTTTCAGTGTTCATTTAACCCTTGTGTGGTGTTCATTTTAACACTTATATAAGACTTTTAAAGTAATTTTGATGTAGGCTAATATAGCTGATACAGACACTTACATCATGTGTTGCCTTCTTTATAACACTTATATAAGACTTTTAATTTTTTGCGGCTCCAGACAGATTTTTTGAAATTTTTTAGAAATTTTTGGTCCAGTATGGCTCTTCCAACATTTTGGGTTGCCGACCCCTGCCCTAAATGTGCATTTAGGCAACGCCCCTTTTTTATGTTTCCCCCCCCACTGGCCCCCCCTTAATAGTTGCCACTTATTGTAAATACACACACAACTATATTTGGCGCGGTCTGCAAGAGGGGAGCCATTCTGTGGGCGAAAACTCATTTTGACGGCAGGTGTCAAGGAGGAATGATGATGAAACAAAAACAGTAACTAATACACACAACATGCTGAACTTGACAGGCAGCTGAGCTCAAAGTCTGTTTGTTTAACATTAAACTGAGCTCACAGGACTCAGCTGATAATGACGGGCTCCCTGGTAACCAAAACTCAAACAACATTTCGGATTTGCTGGAACAGAAGATTGTAATTTCAGCAGCTCCGGTGTTGATTTCATGCCAATACGGTACGCTTCCAGCTACTCTTGTTGATCTGGGAATAATTGGAGCTGTTCCGGAGGTAAAAAAAGTGATTATGAGCATGTAAGGGCATCTTAAGTGGAAAGTTTTTGTATGCAAGAGTGCAGGGATATTCAACTCGATCATTTTGGGCGCCACGTTTCCAGAAAGCTAAGCTCACTGTTTTCTCACTTTGCATATGCGAGAGAACCGGCGTCCTCTACAGTAGACATTTGACTTTGGTTTTTTTGTTTTGTCAGAGTTACAGGAGCACTCTGTTGTTTTTACGGACCAAGGGCGTCGAACGTGTTTTCATCGAGGGCCACAACAGTGAATGTAAAAATATAAAAGTATAATCGCCTCACTATATTATTGCCTATGCATTTGGTAATTTGATTTTTGTACGTACAAATTGATGGGTAACTTGCTTTGAAATCGTAAGTCATTGTGACGAGCAGATATTTTAAGTATTTATTGTTATTTTTACAAACTATCATACAGTCTATAATAATTAGGGGTGCTTAAAAAAATGTTTTTTATCACATTCGAATCCCGATTTTTTTTTTGTTGTAATTTTTCAAAAATCGGATTAAGATAGGCTCCAGCACCCCCCGCGACCCCAAACGGGACAAGGGTTAGGGTTAAAAAATGGATAGATGGATTGATCTTTTTTTTTTTGACGAATTAATTTAAAAAAATAAAATGTTTATGTGTGCGTACACATGAAAAACATAACAAATACATGAACATAACAATGAGTTCGAGCTGTACTTTTTAGATGTCGGGGCCCTATGCAATATGTACACATATTCTTAATATATTATACATTTTAACTTACCTTTATTTGACTATGTTTGTCTTTTTGTAGGTGGCTAAAATATGCGGTGCTGCTGACCGCCGTCTAACGTTACGTTACTGTGTGTGATAAACATTGACTAATGTAAAGTTATGTATAGGTACCTCATGCAACCCTGCTTAAAAAAAAACACTTAACAAAAAGTATGAATAAGGTAGCGAACTGCAGTAATAAAGTAGCGAACTGCAGTGGACGCAACAGATTGCCGTGTTTGCAATGACGTTATAACCATAGACATCGTATTAGTAGACGCAGCATTGGACATCTTGAAGTGGTGATGAGGAGCCGGCGAGCAGCCTAAACTGACAGTTGACAGGTAGAAAACAAAGATGGTGTTCAACGTTTTCCTGCTCAAATGAGCGGACTGTTGAAAATAAGAATCGGGGGATTACTTTTCACAAGTAAGATTTAACATTAACGTACTATTGGTTGTATTTTGTGAAAAGAATATTGTGTGAGTGTGAATGTTGTCTGTCTATCTGTGTTGGCCTTGCGATGAGGTGGCGACTTGTCCAGGGTGTACCCCGCCTTCCGCCCGATTGTAGCTGAGATAGGCTCCAGCGCCCCCCGCGACCCCGAAGGGAATAAGCGGTAGAAAATGGATGGATGGAAAATTACATTTTGGACGAATAAATATATATATATATATACTGTATATTTTTTTTTTTTTTTTTTTTTTTTTTTTTTGTCCTGTCCAGCTTCTCAGGCAAATCATATAGTTGATGTAGATGCCCATATCGGCTGTTCAGATTTTCTTTACAAAAGAGAAGTGTAGGATACTTCTCTTGTTGCCTTATTTGTATTTTGACTTTATTAAATGTATTTATATTATCATTTGGTGCAGCCGGGCCGGAGCAGGAGGGGATAGAAAGAGGAAAAATGGAAGACAGAGGGGGGAAATTGTGGGGACAAGAGGGGGATTAGACAGAGAGACAAAAACAACAACAGAAAACACAACAACAACAACAGAGCAACATCAGCAAATACGACATGTACAAATATGATGGTAAAAGTGATAGCAAATAAACAGTTAGCGAAAATAAAAAATAATACAGAAATGACAATGAGCATTATTACACTACAAATGGAGCAATACGGATACCGATAGAAATAGCGCTATTGATAATGAACAATACCAATAATTTACCTTTATTATCAACAGTTGAATTAATTCGTCAATTAATTTTTTAAATTAATTGACGAATTAATTTAAACAAATAAAATACAATTTTTGACAGTTTAATTTAAAAAAATTAAATAAAATTTTTGACGATTTAATTTAAAAAAATAAAATACAATTTTTGACGAATTAATTTAAAAAAATAAAATACAATTTTAGGACATCTCTATCCTTACTTGGTGCACTTATGTGTCATACATCAGCAACCAAAAGGAGGTTTTTGTAACCTATAAGCTGTTTTGTTAAGGTGTTGTTATTTTTATACCAAATAATACATTGCAAAAATCAGCTTGAATGGAGAACCGTGGTGAATCGAGTATCGATCATGAATCAAATCCTCACCCCAAGAATCGGAATCGAATGGCAAGTTGCCCAAAGATTCACACCAATAACAATTGAATATTTGTATATATATATTTATATATATATATATATATATATATATATATATATATATATATATATATATATATATATATATATATATATATATATATATATATATATATATACTGTATATATATATCAACATTTAAAACATATACAATTTCATGTATTACATACATTTTTTTCTGTCAAAATGGAAAACATTTAGTAAGAAAGATGAAGTATCCACATTATTTCCAGGCTTTCGAGGGCCACGTTAAATGACGTGTCAGGCCGGATCTGGTGTGAAGCGAATTATATTTATATAGTGTTTTTCTCTGGTGACTCAAAGCGCTTTACATAGTGAAACCCAATATCTAAATTACATTTAAACCAATGTGGGTGACAATGGAAGCAGGTGGGTAAAGTGTCTGGCCGAAGGACACAACGGCAGTGACTAGGATGACGGAAGCTGGGATCGAACCTGGAACCCTCAAGTTGCTGGCACGGCCACTCTACCAACCAAGCTATACCGCCCCTATACCGGATCTGGCCCCCTGGGCCTTGAGTTTGACACGTGTGTTCTACATAAATGTGGGTCTCTTTTTTGTTTCTATTTACCTGAACTCGCAGGCCACCAGTTAGCCCAAATGATGAAAAAGAGAGGACCTAAGATTAAACCTTGAGGAACACCACTAGTACAACTAAAGACGTTAAACAAATGCCTACTGACTGCATCTGAACATGTTACTGTCATGATCCGTTGCCAGGATCAAGTTTTGTTTAGTTAAAGACTACCTTAGTTGTGTTTCAGCACCACTGGCTTTGTGTGTTCTTGGTTGCCATGGGTGCTGATTAGTTTCACCTGCCTCTGATTAGTGTTCGGGACGCTCACCTGCTCCCGGGCATTAATCAGAGAGCTACTTATTCCTGCTTTTCGCCACACTCAGTCTGGCTGTCTAGTTTGTGCTATGCAACAACTTACGTGGGTTTTCCGTTTGATTCCTGAGCTAAGCTTTGCCATCGGTTTTCTTGTTTTCCATGCTAAGCTTTTCCTGTGTTAGCTATTTCCTTAGCTTCCCGTGCAATCGGCACGCTTTTCTGTATTTTTGTATTTTGCCTGATTTATGTAGAATAAATAATTGTCTTACCTGCACCCTGCCTCCGGAGTTCCATCCACATCCTGGAAAAATACACAAACACAAGAAGATTGAACTTAACCCTTTTGAAAAGATTTTACCTCCGTTTCTTACGGTTTGTTGAGTTAGCACTATACGTAGACACGACAAAGGAGGTATTTGATACCTAGAAGAGTTTACATGTGGTGTTTTGTGTTCAATCCCAGAAAGACTCTGACTTTAAAGGCCTACTGAAATGATTTTTTTTTATTTAAATGGGGATAGCAGATTCATTCTATGTGTCATACTTGATCATTTCGCGATATTGCCATATTTTTGCTGAAAGGATTTAGTAGAGAACATCGACAATAAAGTTCGCAACTTTTGGTCGCTGATAAAAAAAAGCCTTGCCTGTGCCGGAAGTAGCGTGACGTCACAGGTTGAAAGGCTCCTCACATTTCCCCATTGTTTACAATGCAGCGAGAGCGATTTGGACCGAGAAAGCGACGATTATCCCATTAATTTGAGCGAGGATGAAAGATTTGTGGATGAGGAACGTGAGAGTGAAGGACTAGAGTGCAGTGCAGGACATATCTTTTTTCGCTCTGACCGTAACTTAGGTACAAGGGTTCATTGGTTTCCACACTTTCTCCTTTTTCTATTGTGGATCACGGATTTGTATTTTAAACCACCTCGGATACTATATCCTCTTGAAAATGAGAGTCGAGAACGCGAAATGGACATTCACAGTGACTTTTATCTCCACGACAATACATCGGCGAAGCTCTTTAGCTACAGAGCTAACGTGATAGCATTGTGCTTAAATGCAGATAGAAACAAAAAAAATGAACCCCTGACTGGAAGGATAGACAAAAAATCAACAATACTATTAAACCATGGACCTGTAAATACACGGTTAATGCTTTCCAGCATGGCGAAGCTTAACAATGCTGTTGCTAACGACACCATTGAAGCTAACTTAGCAACGGGACCTCACAGAGCTATGCTAAAAACATTAGCTATCCACCTACGCCAGCCCTCATCTGCTAATCAACACCCGTGCTCACCTGCGTTCCAGCGATCGACAGAGCGACGAAGGATTTCACCCGATCATAGATGCGGTCGGCGGCCCGGAGACGGAGGAAGTAAAGGTGAGGTCGGCGGCTAGCGCGTCTGCTATCCATCTCAAAGTCCTCCTGGTTGTGTTGCTGTAGTCCGCCGCTAACACACCGATCCCACCTACAACTTTCTTCTTTGCAGTCTTCATTGTTCATTAAACAAATTGCAAAAGATTCACCAACACAGATGTCCAGAATACTGTGGAATTTTGAGATGAAAACAGAGCTTTTTGTATTGGATTCAATGGGGTCCGAATACTTCCGTTTCAACGATTGACGTCACGCGCATACGTCATCATACATAGACATTTTCAACCGGAAGTTTCGCGGGAAATTTAAAATTGCACTTTATAAGTTAACCCGGCCGTATTGGCATGTGTTGCAATGTTAAGATTTCATCATTGATATATAAACTATCAGACTGCGTGGTCGGTAGTAGTGGCTTTCAGTAGGGCTTTAAGTTCAATCCTGGCCTTGTAGATACACTGAGACAAAGTATTTTGAAGCCGCACCAGTTTCCTCAGAATTTTCAACAAACTTGGAAGTGTTTTGTCCAGAGGATTAGTTGTGATTTGTACGTTGTCATAATGTTCTGTTTTTTGGCCAAAGTAAAACAAAAAAAGCAACCTGGAGTTGACTTTATTTTTAAGGTACCAGTTTACCATTACAGCCCACTTGGGTACAGATTTTCCTCCATGCGGCTCCTGAGCTAAAATGAGTTTGACACTCCTGACTTAAATCAAATGATTCTTTGGCGTACCACAGTTTTATACAACAGGAGCACTCTAATATTTTAGGGATTTGGTGCAAAAACGTTTGTCTCCCAACTATTGAACTGAACTAGGGGACCTGTGTGGTTATTTGCCCCCGGGGTTGCCAGTTGGATAGCCCTGCAATAGTGAATCATGAGACAGAGGAGTGCCCCGCATGGCAAACGGAGATGAAAATCAAACCCTTCCAGTTAAAATAATCCTCACTATGCTATGTTTACTTTGATTGCAGCAGAATACGTACACACAGCGTGGCGTCTTCCAAGCCAAAACCTCCAACCCCCACCAATCTACGGTTAACCATAAACCAATTTGGTTATTGGCTGGCTACAGACGTATGCCCTAGAAACGAGGAGAGGGTTCCGTCACACCACCTCACAAATTGTTCCCCAGTGAGAGACTGGGATTAGGTTCCCAGTCCCGAAAGTAGTGTCTGAGATGGCAGGGTCGGACAGATGGGATTACTAGGTGGGGTCAGAGCGGAAGCGGGATCGGCTCGGTCCAGTGCTGCCGTTGCCATCTGGAAAAGTGGAACTCCAGGACTTGATGATGAGGTGAAGAAAAGTGCTTTACCTTCTGGACCTGCAGCACGAGGCACTGATTTGTGCCACAGTAAAACAAGCCCACTTAGAGGAGCTGCCTTTTTCCCCTCCAACAGCTGTCCTGTGTTGTGTTTTGTTTTTCAACAGTTCTACGTCTGTGGCCAGCTTTCTCTCTCAAGTGCCTTTGGGTTGCTGGTTCGCATTTGTTGAAATAAAATACGTTACATGTATAAAACATTTTTTATTTTTTCGATGCCAATTAAAGTAAAGTTTGGACCGCTGCATCTAAACCTTCAAGCACAAATAGGGAGTTTTCAAGTACCTCAACCCATTTTTTTAACAACTGAGCAATCCGTGGTCCCAGTTCATGGTAGGTGTAGAATAGGTGTTTGGATTTAAATCCCCAATTGATTTTAAAGTCTTAGTACTGTGTGGACCGTATTTTCCGGACTATAGAGTGTACCTGTGTGTATAAATATTTTTCCATATATTAGCCGCACTGGACTATAAGCCGCAGATACATACGTTGTGAAATTAGTTATTTACACAGACAATTTTCCATCCATCCGTATTCTTCCGCTTATCCGGGGGATCCCGAGGCGTTCCCAGGCCAGCTGGGAGACATAGTCTACCCAACGTGTCCTGGGTCTTCCCCGTGGCCTCCTACCGGTCGGATGTGCCCTAAACACCTCCCTAGGGAGGCGTTCGGGTGGCATCCTGACCAGATGCCCGAACCACCTCATCTGGCTCCTCTCCATGTGGAGGAGCAGCGGCTTTACTTTGAGCTCCCCCCGGATGACAGAGCTTCTCACCCTATCTCTAAGGGAGAGCCACGCCACCTGGCGGAGGAAACTCATTTCGGCCGCTTGTATCAGTGATCTTGTCCTTTCGGTTATAACCCATAGGTGAGGATGGGAACGTAGATCGACCGGTAAATTGAGAGCTTTGCCTTCCGGCTCAGCTCCTTCTTCACCACAACGGATCGATACAGCGTCCGCATTACTGAAGACGCCGCGCCGATCCGACACTTGTAAGCGTTCACCCAGCTGCACCTGCAGTGAACCAAGTCGTCCAAAAGATGGCGCCCTAGCACAAACAATAACACACCATTAAAGTGTCTTTGCATGTGTTGAATGACTTTTGTTCGCTTTATGGCCGCCAGCGAAGAAAAAGCCATAAATTGGCTGCGCCGTTTTAAGTACCGTCGGGTTCAAAGCGTAGGAAAAAAGTAACGGCTTATAGTCTGGAATTTACAGAACATAATTTGTTGCATAATTACAGCACAAACTGAACCAGACCAGTGTTGAAAAGTCTGCTTCGTGTAAGCGACTTTGGGTTTGATTTCTTCTAAAGTAACTTGCAAAGTTTGTGAGTCACTGAGTTGGGTTTTTTGGGCTTGTTTTTAAACATGCGGTTGCTTATTTTGGTTTGCTTTCATTACAAAACGATACCAGTAAAACACGAGTGTTCCTTTCCACACAACATTTCCTTCCACAATAACGCAAATGTGCAACTGCACCATAGCCTCGACTGACAAAGAAACGCGTGAGGAGACTTTGGACTGCATCCAACCTCACCCGGAAAATGTCCTTAGGGCGTCCTGCCGCTTGAGTGTGAGTTAACTGCTCATCACGCTAATACCAGGAGGCACATAAAAAGCACGACAAGACAAGTTAATGAGCTAAAAATAGTCATTTGGGGAACTTGTATCACACATCAATCAGTGCTGTTGATCATCTTGCTGAACAACAATGACGCCAAAATACACTGCATTATATTATTCATGCGATGCAAAATGAGTTTATGTGTTCAACCAGAAAAATAAGGGAGTGATTAATTTTCATAAAAATGTCATAAAACACTTAATGGTGTCATTAATTGGCTTTCACAAAATAAAAATAACTGTTTTAGATTGTCTTACCTTACAGTGTTTGTATCCAATGCAGCACTATCTATCCTCGTACTTGCACTTGGTATGATCACCTCTGTTTTGTCCTAAAGTCCAGTTTGGAGAAGTGCTTGTTCTTGGATATACAGTATATAGTCAAAAAAAAGATAATACAACATGGTAGTAACATGCCTCTAATAGCTCATGATCGCCCCCACTTCTCACAGCGTGGCGAGTTAGAGTACTGCAGAGGCACTCCACCACAGCGTTTATTTTCTATATTGATAGTCCGATGATCAACAATATTGAAATCAGACTTGCATTAAAAGCAATAAACAAACAAAAAATTAATCGTGTAAAAATTGTGACCAGCAGAGCCACACCCTCATCTTCTTCCACACACCGGTAACAAAAAGCGCCATAACAAATTTAGTGATTTTTACTCAAGTAAATGTGTATATATATATATATATATATATATATATATATATATATATATATATATATATATATATATATATATATGTGTGTGTGTATATATATATATATACACATTTACTTGATTAAAAATCACTAAATATATATGTGTATACATGTATATATATATATATATATATATATATATATATATATATATATATATATATATATATATATATATATATATATATATATATATATATATATATATATATATATGTGTGTGTGTGTATATATATATATATACACATTTACTTGATTAAAAATCACTAAATATATATGTGTATACATATATATATATATATATATATATATATATATATATATATATATATATATATATATATATATATATATATATATATATATATATATATATATATATATATATATACTACCGTTCAAAAGTTTGGGGTCACATTGAAATGTCCTTATTTTTGAAGGAAAAGCACTGTACTTTTCAATGAAGATAACTTTAAACTAGTCTTAACTTTAAAGAAATACACTCTATACATTGCTAATGTGGTAAATGACTATTCTAGCTGCAAATGTCTGGTTTTTGGTGCAATATCTAGATAGGTGTATAGAGGCCCATTTCCAGCAACTATCACTCCAGTGTTCTAATGGTACAATGTGTTTGCTCATGTATATATATATAATGTATTTATTTATATATATATATGTATATATATACATATATATACATATATATATGTATATATATACATATATATAGTGTATTTATTTATATAATTATTCATTTTTTAAATGTATATGTATGTATTTATGTATATATATATACATACAAATATAAATACATGTTTACTGTATTTATTTTATGTCATTATTCTTTTTTATATGTTTGTATTTATATATATATATATATATATATATATATATATATATATATATATATATATATATATATATATATATATATATATATATATATATATACACATACATATATATTTATTTATTGTATATTTTCTTTTTGTACTGGTCTGTATGTATGTATACATACATATCAGTAAAAGAAGAAAATGTATATACTGTATATGTATTTATTGTATGTTTTATATATATTGTATATATATAGTCAAGGTTTTTGTGGTTTATTCGTTATACAGTGCTCAATACCGGGGTCGAACGGAATATACGTTAGGTTTCTCTCCTTTTCAGGGTAATCCCCTGAAGAACAGAGAAACCTGCGAAACAGGCTTGTAGGGATGAAATAGCCTCTGTGTTTTTTCCTGACCTAACCTATTTATATATATATATATATATATATATATATATATATATGTATATATATATATATATATATATATATATATATATATATATATATATATATATATATATATATATATATATATATATATATATATATATATATATATATATATATATATAATCAAGGTTTATGTGGTTTATCCATTATATAGTGCTTAGTACCGGAATATAAATTAGTTTCTCTGCTCTTCAGGGTAATCCCCTGAAGAGCAAATAAACCTGCTAAACAGGCTTGTAGGGATGAAATAGCCTCTGAGTTTTGTCTGACCTAACGTGTGTGTATATATATATATATATATATATATATATATATATATATACATATATATATATATATATATATATATATATATATATATATATATATATATATATATATATATATATATATAAAGGGCCTTCCTCTACTGTATGGAGATATTTCAGGTTTGTTTCCTGGGCAATGACCCAGGACCCAGCCACTAGAGATTCCAGTGCTGGCCCATAGCCCAGAGAAATGGGAGGGTTGAGTCAGGAAGGGCATCCATAGTAAAAATCGAGCCACACAAATCATGTGAATTACAAATATGACCTGTAGTGGCAACCCCTTTAAAAAACAAAAAGAACAACAACTGCTGGTATAAGAGTAAGAGTAATGTTGTTGCTGTATTTCAGCATTTTCTCCTTGTCTAATAAATCCCTATTCGCTTGGCAACAGCAACTCTTGGAAAACAACAAATACTGTACATGTAAACACAAACTCTCGTAAAGAGGTAACTATTTTCATTGCCTGCAGATGTTCTATTTCATTGAGCCAATGTACATGATACCCCTTTTACTCGAGACAACATCGAGGTCCATATTTGCAATTAAGTAAATAAAAATGCACTATTGTTGTATGAAAAAAACATACATGGAAAGAAGGAGTTCTTACGTTAATCACAAAGATTATTATTTATGTAACACATAAAACTTATGCTTGGGTCAGTCTTATTAGAGATAGAAGTACTAACTAAATATACTGCATACAGGAGATTTTATGAATAACTGACAAAAATAAATGTGCATATAATTGTTGTGCTTAAATAAATAAACACAATTATTAAGGAATATGTTCCTCAACTAAACTGTCAATACAATTAAACTGCAAATGAAAATACAGCTTCACCACTTTGGTCATCATTTTTGCGCTTAACCCTTGTGTAATGTTCATATTGTTGTTACTCAGCCAGCGTTTGCGGGTCTGATGTACCCGTTGCATTTTGAGACAGATGTTTACCTTATCCCAATGAACATCTGTTCAGTATTTTAACATAAAAGTGTTTGATTGTGAGGCATTAAAAGCCACAAAATGCAACGGGTCCATCAGACCCACAAACGCTAGCTGGGTAACAACAATATGAACGTTGCACGGACAATTTCTCCGCCAGTTTCTGCATCCCACAGGGATTCTTCTTTTGTGTTTCTGCACCTTTGGTTTCCACACAAGGTTGCAACATTGTTTGTCAACACTGTCTGCTCTCATTTTCTCGCACATTTGACCCTCTGATGTTCTGTGTATCTACACTCTGTCCTCCTCCTGTCTAGGCCTGCTGTGTGTGTGTGTGTGTGTGTATGTGTGTGTGTGTGTGTGTGTGTGTGTGTGTGTGTGTGTGTGTGTGTGTGTGTGTGTGTGTGTGTGTGTGTGTGTGTGTGTGTGTGGTACACAGAACATCGGGTGAATTCCTTCGTCGTACCGTCGATCGCTGGAACGCAGGTGAGCACGGGTCGTGATGAGCAGATGAGAGCTGGTGCAGGTGCAAAGCTAATGTTTTTAGCATAGCTCTGTCGAGGTTCCGTAGCTAAGTTAGCTTCAATGGCGTCGTCGTTAGCAACAGCATTGCTAAACTTCGCCAAGCTGGAAAGCATTAACCGTGTAGTTACATGTCCAGAATTTGGTAGTATTGTTGATCTTCTGGCTATCCTTCCAGTCAGGGACTTATTTGTTTTGTTTCTATATGCAGTAAAGCCCGATGCTATCACGTTAGCTCAGTAGCTAAAGTGCTTCACCGATGTATTGTCGTGGAGATAAAAGTCACTGTGAATGTCCATTTCGCGTTCTCGACTCTCATTTTCAAGAGGTTATAGTATCCGAGGTGGTTTAAAATACAAATCCGTGATCCACAATAGAAAAAGGAGAGAGTGTGGAATCCAATGAGCCAGCTTGTACCTAAGTTACGGTCAGAGCGAAAAAAGATACGTTCTGCACTGCACTCTAGTCCTTCATTTTCACGTTCCTCATCCACGAATCTTTCATCCTCGCTCAAATTAATGGGGTAATCGTCGCTTTCTCGGTCCGAATCTCTCTCGCTGCTGGTGTAAACAATAGGAAAATATGAGCAGCCCTTCCTCCGGTGTCGTCACGCTACTTCCGGTAGGGGCAAGGCTTTTTTTTATCAGAGACCAAAAGTTGCGAACTTTATCGTCGTTGTTCTCTACTAAATCCTTTCAGCAAAAATATGGCAATATCGCGAAATGATCAAGTATGACACATAGAATGGATCTGCTATCCCCGTTTAAATAAAATAAATTAATTTCAGTAGGCCTTTAAATATACTGTATATTCTGACATATGTTCTTCACAGAAAATGAGCCAAAGTCAGTGAATCTCAGTTTGAAAAATGTATTAATTGTATCATTTTTCTTTTAAAAAAAAATGAAAACGGGTCCCACAGACCCGAACACCACACAAGGGTTAAAAAACTTGTCTATGGCTTTAACACCAGACTTCTGTTTTATTTTAGATTGTCATTACTGGCCCACACAGACCACAGCTGAGAAACAGATATTTTTTCACGGCCCTCCAGGGGGCCCAACAATGAGCCCAAGGGCCTATGGTTAAGGAACACTGCTATAAAGTATATAAGCATGGTTCTAGGTTCTCGGTTTGAAACTCAGACCTTGGACGTTTCTATGAGTAGTGTGTGAAACACATCTCTTGCACTATTTGGGGCAAGGGTAAAGGGGATATGATTCGGGGGGAATGGAGAACCGCCTAAATCACTGGGAAATAGGAACAGAAGAATAAAACTGACTTATATGGTGGTTGTAAAAACAGGCAGGACTCTGGGACAACTAATATATACTGTATATATGAAAGTGTAGCCTATGATTAAACTTCACAGGAACATTTACATGCCTATAATTTTAGACTTGTCATACTCTAGTCAGTCCACGCGCTCATCGTCAATAGCAACTGAATTTGCTTCACAGTCTGGTAGAGGAAATGTTATTTGGAAAATGTCATGCAGATCACCTAGGAAAGTTTGAAATGGGAAACCAGCCCTAATGGAGACGAATTATCTCGCTCATTACCATAGAGGCAAAGGAGCCTAACCAGGAAATGCTACATGCAAAATACTTTTTTTTGGTATTTCCATTGATAACACGCATTAATCCCGATTAGTAATGGGTATTTCCTGAATGTTAAACATATCAGAATTAGGAGAGGAAAGGGAGGCTATTTTGAAGAAACTAGAATATAAAACATGTTTTTAGTTATTTCACATTTGTTGTTAACATGTGTTTATTCATAGTTTTGATGCCTTCAGTTACAATCTATAATATAAATAGTCATGAAAATAAAGAAAACACATTGAATGAGAAGGTTTTTTCCAAACGTTTGGCCTGTACTGTATATTTGCAACATTTTTTAAACAACACCCCTCCCTATTTAGAAGCTGGCAAATTTTGCATGCCGTCTTTACGGCATTGTATCAACTACAGAAAAGAGCTATAAGGATTATTCATAAAGCAGATTATCTAGAAAACACTAACATATTATTTATTAATTCTGGTTTATTGAAACTACAGGAGCTAGTGAAGTTACAGACATTATGTGTTATGTTTAAGGCTAAAAGTAAAGCATTAGCAGCAGATTTACAAAAAAAATGTTTGCCATCACTTCTGAGAATGGATAGCATAGAATTGATAGAATTACCATGAATTGATTAACGTGGACCCCGACTTAAACAAGTTGAAAAACTTATTCGGGTGTTACCATTTAGTGGTGAATTGTACGGAATATGTACTATATTGTGCAATCTACTAATAAAAGTCTCAATCAATCAAAAAAAAGAAGAAACGGTCATTTCAAACATCAGTATTCAAGGATGTGTATATCAGTTGTGGGGGTTAAACTATGGAATTCTCATTTACAAGGAGATAAAAGATTGTACAAATATATTCCAATTGAAAAAAATATATAAAGACAGAACAATAAGATCATATGGACAGCCGTAAGTTTCTACATTTTGCTTTATATTTATTATTTTACTTATTTTTTGTCTGGTTTTGTATTTGTTTTGTATCATCCCGTGAGATGCATATTACTTATTTTGTTCGGTTTGTACTTCATGAAGTTTTGCACTTGTTTTAATTTGTGTTTTTTGGGGCCCAGGAGGTCGACTGCTGCTATGAAACGCTGCCAGCCATCCATCACTCCGAAGGGGAATCAAGCGGTGGTGAAGACGTGGGGTGTGGGAGGGGGTGTGTGTGTGTGTATATGCCCACTGTCTTGAGTGTGTTGATGTAGTGTCCATAGGCCTGGGGTCGTTCTGCATGCCAGCAAAAGTTTGACTCCAGGTGTCGTTGAGGAGGGAGGGAGGTCAAAAGCGTCCATCATTGAGGTGTCCTCGGGGATGTTTTCAGAACAGCCTGCTCCTGTGTCAAGGCCATTCGAGGGAGTCAAATCGTAGATTAGGATTTTTGTTTTTCCGCGAGCAGACATTACAATGGCTTGTTTGTTCTATTTGTCTATGAATTGATTACGTGGACCCCGACTTAAACAAGTTGAAAAACTTATTCGGGTGTTACCATTTAGTGGTCAATTGTACGGAATATGTACTGAACTGTGCAATCTACTAATAAAAGTTTCAATCAATCAATCAATCAGTCCATGCTGGCCCTCATATCCAATTTTTCCCTTTCAACCAGCTTTTCCATGATGTGATCCATCTTGCGATTCAGTTCAGAAATCGCCCTAGACTGTGATCCCACAGCCCGGCCCAAACCTTCCATTGCAACGAACAGCCTTTGGGCCCCTTGAGAGGCTGCCATCGTCTTACGAATTTGACGATACACCAGAGCAATGCCCAACCCAATCAGCAGGTGCCCCACGATCACGGTTCCAAATAGGCAGATGTCGTCCACGTCCTCGATGGAAAGGACTGAGAGGCACATGATTCTCCATTTATCCCAGGAATCTCTCCCGTACCAGGACCTCTTTTCCTCGTCGAAAAGATTTTTTCAATTGAGTCGAGAGTCCAGCTGATCATTTCCATGTCTGATGTTTAGATTTGGAGGACAGCGCAAAGAAAGAGGCTTCAAAAAAGTTTGGACAAGACAAAACAAAGAGAGCAAGCAGGGAGAGGCAAGAGGCAAGACAGAAAAAAATAAAATAAAATATAGTATACTCATGTTAAAAAAACAGTGTGGAGGGCGGCACATGGCTACATGGGGCCCAGCCTCTCCAACATGTGCGTTCAAATCCACGTTGATTGGGATGTACATAAGAAATGTGCACACACCTTGTTACAGGTGAATGCGTTTGTGCGTACAACGGTTTCTGGATTCAAGCGTACACCATTTCTTAGCAGGAAATCCCAGTCTTCATACAGGAGGCCCCAGGTCCTGTCACTCGCCATCATGTCATGAGTGCTGAGAGGCCTGTGCTTCTAGTTTCCAAAATAAGTCATCAACAGGAGCCTCTCTGTGGGACAAAACAAAGGGAGGCTGATAGGAACCCAGAACTCTCGCATTATGGCCCCCAAACAGCTGAAGACAACCGCAACAGGCTGAAGCCCGGCTGGACTCTAGCAGTTGAATAGGGCATATTGGACTCCTAAAGTGTTTCCAACCATGAAAAAGCTTTCGAGTATTTTGCATCAGGCCAAAACAAGTACCGTTCATTTTGTTCCAAAGAAACCCAGACCGTGTCCCCGACACACACACACACACACGCACACACACACACACACACACACACACACACACACACACACATGCAAACACCCATTTCCATGTCATTAGATGTAAAGTAAACTTATTATGCTGGTATACCCCGAGTGAGGTCATGCATGTTAGATGAATGAATATCATTCATTTTGGCCTTTCATTCCCAATAAAAGCATGGTGAAGTATGCTGAACAAAAATATAAACGCAACTCATTTGTTTTTGCTCCAATTTTTTCATGAGTTGGACTCAAAAGATGTAAAACTTTTACCATATACACAAAAAGACCCATTCCTCTCAAATATTTGTTCACAAATCTGTCTAAATCTGTGTTAATGAGCATTTCTTCTGTGCCAAGATAATCAATCCCACCTCACAGGTGTGGCATATCAAGATGTTGATTAAACAGCATGATTATTGCACAGGCCAGTGTTTTTCAACCTTTTTTGAGGCAAGGCACGTTTTTTTTCATTTAAGAATACGGAGGCACACCACCAGCAGAAAACGTAAAAAAAAATGATACTCCACCAGTTGAGTTTGTTGTTGTTTTCCTGTGCTTTAGTGCTTGTCTTGCGCTGTTATTTTGGTGGCCCTTCCTGTGTTGTTGGTGATTTCCTGTAGCAGTTTCATGTCTTCCTTTGAGCGCTATTCCCCGCACCTTCTTTGTTTTAGCAAGCAAGACTATTTAAGTTGTCGCTACCCTTCTTTGTGTGGACATTGTTGATTGTCACGTCATGTGCGTATGTAAGTTTTTGCTGTCGTCCAGCATTCTGTTTCTGTTTACTTTGTAGCCAGTTCAGTTTTAATTTCGTTTTGCATACCTTTTCCTTTCCCTTTTGTTAATTTTTTGGTTTAAGCGTTACATACCTTTTTACCTGAACGTCGTGGTCTGCATATTGGGATCACAACAAACCATCCCCGTCTCACCCGACACATTTCGACTTTTGCAAAGCAATTAACTACCTGCTGCCACCTACTGACATGGAGTATTACGTGGTTACCCTGCCGAGTTTTACACAGCACAGACACTAAGCAGCGGCACATTATTTGCAGATTATAATTATTGATTTGCAAAAAAATATTTTTTGGACCAATTAGGTGAAGTTTCATAATTTCCCACGGCACACCAAACAATATCTCACAGTGGTTGAAAAACACTGCCTTGGGCAGCCCACGATAAAAGGTCACTCTGTAATGTGCAGTTTTGCTTCATTGCTGGTGAGAAAAGCAGTCAGTATCTGGTGTGATAGTGAGTCAGGGTGTTGTTGGGGTTTTTTTGTTGTTTTTTTATAAAATGATTTTTATTATAGCCGCCAGCGAAGAAAAATCCATGAATTAGCCGCCCCGTCTTATACATCGCAGGGTTTAAAGTGTAGGAAACAAGTACCGGCTTATAGTCCGGAATTTAAGGTGGGTAATTTCATCCCACATTTCATATACATCAGGGCGGTTGATTGGGAAGTACCACCATTTTAAAAAGGTGCCTGCCAGTGCTTACCTGTGTGATGAAGACGTGCTGTCAACAGTCAGGATTAGTGGATTTCCTGGTAAGTGAAGAACATGGAAGAAACTCCCAGGTAAAATTAGTGTGTTATGACGGACGGATAGAGCACACACATGGAAACTGAGGCTTAACGTGAGAGCACTTATCACTAAAGCATGAATCTAAATTTATATTTAAAAAAAACGAGTTACAACTAATGTTTTCTTGGCGCTTGACATACTGCAAACAGTTCAACTTGAGTTTGCCTAATATCGGTGACATGACAGTTTCAGCAGGCACTAAATATGTTTATGGATGGCTGCACTTTATGATTACTATGGGAGTAGTGAGAGACTAGGTAGGACAGTTATTTTCAGACCCATAAAGCCTGTGGAATAATCCACCACCCCGTGGGCCTCACAGCCTCCAATGCAAAAGCAGACTGTCTCCAACCTTAAAAAGAGTAGAATGCTGGAACTCTCATTATAACCTCCCAACCAAGGGGACTAAAGTTTATCCACAAACCAGGCACGTGTGTAAGTTCCTAGTCCCAATAAGTGACTTTTATCATCAGTATCTAGGAATTGTCTCATGATTTACACAAAATGTTGATGTTAAAAAATAATGCAATTATGCAGGATATTTATATATATATATATATATATATATATATATATATATATATATATATATATATATATATATATATATATATATATATATATGTATATATATATATATATATATATATATATATATATATATATATATATATATATATATATATATATATATATATGTGTGGGAAAAAAATCACAAGACTATTTCATCTCTACAGGCCTGTTTCATGAGGGGTTTCCTCAATCCTCAGGATTGAGGATTGAGGATTGTCTCCAAGGTGAACAGAGGCTGTTCACCTTGGAGACCTGCTGCGGATATGGGTACGGCCTGGTGCGAGATTTACACCTTCTCCAGGCCTGTTTCATGAGGGGTTTCCTCAATCCTCAGGATTGAGGAAACCCGTCATGAAACAGGCCTGTAGAGATGAAATAGTCTTGTGATTTTTTTCCCACACATACATATTACGCTCTACCACGGTATCGAGCACTATTTTTTGGATAATCTAATTAAGACATATATATATATATATATATATATATATATATATGATTGGATACTCACCGGAGCGGTTAGCGGTTGATGTTGAGAACACATTGAGTTGAGAGACAGTTGCGATAGCCAATCAGATCGCAAGTTGTTGACAGTAGCCTATCTAGGTAGCCTGATGTTAACCAGACTGTGATTGGATACTCACTTGTCATTCCAAAGTGAGTATCCAATCACAAATTGCAATTTAGCAGGGAATGGGAAGTGTTGCGCCATAGCCGGACCGGGATACCAGAGAAGGACAACCAAACGTTGATTGGGTGGCAGATATATATTTGCAGGGCCATTTTTTCCAGAAGGATATTTTAAGAGAAACTACATCTTGTGAGACGACGTCGGCCAACTAGCTCTGCTGTTCTATTTGTGAGTTCAAATATTTTATTTTTTCATTTTCATTATGATTTTTGCAATTAAAATTTCGACAGTACCACAAAAGATATGTTTTAATTGATGATGAATTTTGATTGATTTTTAAAAGCGCCAGAAAATAACCCAGTTGATGTGTTTCAATGCCCAGTAGGGCGTACATTTGTTCCTGTATAGTATTTCACCAGCAATGATCATATGGTGGTGACATCAATTATGGTATTTTGAGAGGTAATCTTTGAAGTTGGACATCACTGAAGGCTTAGACCTAGACCTAGACCCGCTCATGCCTAGTGGTTAGAGCAGACCTGGGCAAATCTGGCCCGCCGGACATTCCCAAATAATTTTTTTTAGATCTTTAAGACGGAAACTGTAGCTACCATTATGATGTGCAGTCATGTTTTCTAATGACCGTCAGTCTTCAACTATACAAAGTATTTCAATGGTTGGAATCTGCGCTTATGGATGATATATAGCAGTTACTATGGTCATCTAATTAGTTACTATGGTAATCTACGTCACAGCAGCTCAGACGAGGCACCAAGCAGTGCGGGCGGGAAGCGTTTCCACAGACGCGGAAGGAGATTTTCACAACAAAGTTCTAAAGCTTAGTGATATATAGATTAAAATAGAATAGAATAAAAAGTATTTTATTGATCCCTGGGGGAAATTCAGCAAATATCATATTGTAGGTGAGTTTTTTTTGTACCCTTTGCGTTCATTTTAAACTGTTTGTTGCATTTTTGTTGCGTTTCACTTGATTGTCAAATATGTCGATTCGAAGGTGGTGTGACGTTCATATTTTGTCAATATTCAGTGTTTTATCGTTCATAGAAAAATTTAAAATTCAATTATGTTTTTTAAGGTTGGTCTGTCATAACGTTTTTAGCATTCAGTCAGACATTATTGTGAGGTTTTGTATTAGTGTTTTTCTAAAAATAAATATATCGGCCCCCACACACATGGGGTCCGGGGTTAGAGTGTAGGTCGTGAGTTCAAACCCCGGCCGAGACATACCAAAGACCAGGCCCGGCCCTAACCAATCTGGCGCTCTTGGCAAGATTTTAGGAGGCGCCCCCCCACATCGGCAGTGAAGTATTACAGTCTAATAATAAAAACATATGATTCCAGGAATAAAATGAAATGATATAATATAGATGAAAAACCAAGGAGATACAGTATATGTATGATGTTAACTGATATGCAAATTAGATTAGATTCAATTTATTGTCATCATTACAGTGAAATGCTGAATAGCAGAATGCAAAGTAACAGTATAATATATTATATGAGAATGTTATGTTATGATTATCTTTAACCGAATCACAGCAGTGCTCAAATTAAAAAACAGCATTCCCTCTCATGTGATATTGCTTAATTAACATTAATGATGTGCACTTTAACAACTAGGCTTACAACTATACCTAATATATAAAGGGGTGGAAAAGTGACTATTACCTGCAGCGCAAACATTAGCTAACCAGAAGGCAGTAACCATGTAAACAAAAAACACTTGCTTAAAAGATCTAATACAAATGTCCCTGAGGAATGTAAGGTGGGAGTACTGTAATTACCTAACGTTACATTATTATTTTCCATAACAATTTAGCCCCCTCCACAATATTAACCCGACGTTAAAACAGAACTAGCTATTTATTGATTAGCAACTGCCGAATCATGTAACATTAGCTTAATGCTAAAAAGCCAGGTTACTATCACATTCTGTAGCAGACAAATAATTTCATGTAGGCTAACGTTACCTACCTGCTACCTCTGTCTTTTGCTCGTTTCTCCTCCTCTTCTTTTCTCTTTTTTCTTCCCCGGGCACCTGACAGTTTTGGCCGTTTTGACATCTTGTGTTGATTTTTTGATGTGGTGACGTCCAAAAAGAGTCATGACACGGGAAGGGAGGGGGCGCATCGTGCGGGGGGACGGGAGGGGGTGTAAGGTTGTAACAAATAATATTTTTATTAAATAGGCTTTACTTTGCATTTTAATTAACGTGGGATTATTTTTGTATTTAGAAATAATAGTACCAACTTTTTTTTTTTTTTTTTCCTCCAACATATGTGGCACTGGCGTGGCGCCCCCTGATGGACGGCGCCCTTAGCATTTGCCTATACGGCCTATGCCACGGGCCGGCCCTGCCAAAGACTATCAAAAATGGGACCCATTACCTCCCTGCTTGGCACTCAGCATCAAGGGTTGAAATTGGGGGTTAAATCACCAAAAATGATTCCCTGCTCCCCTCACCTCCCAAGGGGTGAGGGTGATGGGTCAAAATCAGAGGATAATCTCACCACACCTAGTTTGTTTGTGACAATCGTTGGTACTTTCAACTTTTTTTTAGGTGGGAAACGCACGGCCCACCACTGGCTTGTGTGGTATAAAACAAGTAAAACATCACTTGAGTATTTGTTTTCTAATCTTTGTTGCATTCATGCACCGAGGTCAGGGTTACAAAGAACATTTTAAACATTGATTGCACAACGGTTCAATGTTATCGGGGAAAATACCTCACAACTTTTGCCCCAACGTTTTTTAAAACTGCTACACATTCAGGCCGCAACAATCCCCAAAAAGTAATAATTGTAAAACACGCATGTATTATTCAGTGTTTTTCTTGACGTAAAAGTCCATGTTACTGTATACTTTCCCCAAATCCACATAAATGGGGAGCGTAAAAGATGCATTTCACTGTAACTGGCAGTTGTCCTGTGTTTCTGCTTAGCACTGCTGGATGTCCGACTTTATAACCACGGTGTCGTCTGACCAAATTACCATACGCTTTAAAGACCGCACTGAACCGTGACTGCAGATTTATTTATTTGCAAACTGATACCTTTTAAGAAAAGTTCTTCTCATGCAGATACTGGGGGGGAGTAGATTTCCTGCTCTGGCTCCCAGAACACTCGATGCACAGCCATACAGTATGCTTATGGAACACTATTCTACAGGTGACTCTCGTCTTTAATCCTTGACATGTTTGAAAGACATAGTGCTCGATGGCAGCCTTTTCCATATAGGCTTGAAAGGGGAGTTTTACTTGGATGCAGAAAGTATTTGTGGAATACTTCTTCTGAGTAGAAACAAGTGTAATTTTGGATATGTTAAACAGACCTGCTTTCATGGTCAATGGAGTCGCATGTACAGTCGTGGTCAAAAGATTACCTACACTTGTAAAGAACATAATGTCCATGGCTGTCTTGAGTTTCCAATACTCGTGTTTGTTCTATGCCATAGTTAATGCTATTGGTTTCATGCCATAGTTTCGTGTTTGTTCTACGCCATAGTTAATGTTATTGGTTTCATGCCACAGTTTCGTGTTTGTTCTACGCCTTAGTTAATGCTATTGGTTTCATGCCACAGTTCCGTGTTTGTTTTACGCCATAGTTAATGCTATTGGTTTCATGCCACAGTTTCGTGTTTGTTCGATGCCATAGTTAGTGCTAGTTGTTTCATGCAACAGTTTCGTGTTTGTTCTATGCCATAGTTAGTGCTAGTTGTTTCATGCAACAGTTTTGTGTTTGTTCTATGCCATAGTTAATGCTATTGGTTTCATGCCACAGTTTCGTGTTTGTTCTACGCCATAGTTAGTGCTATTGGTTTCATACCACAGTTTCGTGTTTGTTCTACGCCATAGTTAATGCCATTGGTTTCATGCCACAGTTCCATGTTTGTTCTACGCCATTGTTAATGCTATTGGTTTCATGCCACAGTTTTGTGTTTGTTCTATGCCATAGTTAATGCTAGTTGTTTCATGCCACCGTTTCGTGTTTGTTCTATGCCATAGTTAGTGCTAGTTGTTTCATGCCACAGTTTCGTGTTTGTTCTATGCCATAGTTAGTGCTAGTTGTTTCATGCAACAGTTTCGTGTTTGTTCTATGCCATAGTTAATGCTAGTTGTTTCATGCCACAGTTTCGTGTTTGTTCTATGCCATAGTTAATGCTATTGGTTTCATGCCACAGTTTCGTGTTTGTTCTACGCCATAGTTAGTGCTATTGGTTTCATGCCACAGTTTCGTGTTTGTTCTATGCCATAGTTAATGGTATTGGTTTCATGCCACAGTTTCGTGTTTGTTCTATGCCATAGTTAATGCTAGTTGTTTCATGCCACAGTTTCATGTTTGTTCTATGCCATAGTTAGTGCTAGTTGTTTCATGCAACAGTTTTGTGTTTGTTCTATGCCATAGTTAATGCTATTAGTTTCATGCCACAGTTTCGTGTTTGTTCTACGCCATAGTTAAAGCTATTGGTTTCATGCCACAGTTTCGTGTTTGTTCTACGCCATAGTTAATGCTATTGGTTTCATGCCACAGTTTCATGTTTGTTCTATGCCATAGTTAATGGTATTGGTTTCATGCCAGTTTCGTGTTTGTTCTATGCCATAGTTAATGCTATTGGTTTCATGCCACAGTTTCGTGTTTGTTCTACGCCATAGTTAGTGCTATTGGTTTCATACCACAGTTTCGTGTTTGTTCTACGCCATAGTTAATGCCATTGGTTTCATGCCACAGTTCCGTGTTTGTTCTACGCTATAGTTAATGCTATTGGTTTCATGCCACAGTTTCGTGTTTGTTCTATGCCATAGTTAGTGCTAGTTGTTTCATGCCACAGTTTCGTGTTTGTTCTATGCCATAGTTAGTGCTAGTTGTTTCATGCCGCAGTTTCGTGTTTGTTCTATGCCATAGTTAATGCTATTGGTTTCATGCCACAGTTTCGTGTTTGTTCTACGCCATAGTTAGTGCTATTGGTTTCATGCCACAGTTTCGTGTTTGTTCTATGCCATAGTTAGTGCTAGTTGTTTCATGCTACAGTTTCGTGTTTGTTCTACGCCATAGTTAAAGCTATTGGTTTCATGCCACAGTTTCGTGTTTGTTCTACGCCATAGTTAATGCTATTGGTTTCATGCCACAGTTTCGTGTTTGTTCTATGCCATAGTTAATGGTATAGGTTTCATGCCACAGTTTCGTGTTTGTTCTATGCCATAGTTAATGCCATTGGTTTCATGCCACAGTTCCGTGTTTGTTCTACGCCATAGTTAATGCTATTGGTTTCATGCCACAGTTTCGTGTTTGTTCTATGCCATAGTTAGTGCTAGTTGTTTCATGCCACAGTTTCATGTTTGTTCTATGCCATAGTTAGTGCTAGTTGTTTCATGCAACAGTTTCGTGTTTGTTCTACGCCATAGTTGATGCTAGTTGTTTCATGCCACAGTTTCGTGTTTGTTCTATGCCATAGTTAATGCTATTGGTTTCATGCCACAGTTTCGTGTTTGTTCTACGCCATAGTTAGTGCTATTGGTTTCATACCACAGTTTCGTGTTTGTTCTACACCATAGTTAAAGCTATTGGTTTCATGCCACAGTTTTGTGTTTGTTCTACGCCATAGTTAATGCTATTGGTTACATGCCACAGTTTCGTGTTTGTTCTATGCCATAGTTAATGCTATTGGTTTCATGCCACAGTTCCGTGTTTGTTCTATGCCATAGTTAGTGCTAGTTGTTTCATGCCACAGTTTCGTGTTTGTTCTATGCCATAGTTAGTGCTAGTTGTTTCATGCAACAGTTTCGTGTTTGTTCTATGCCATAGTTAATGCTAGTTGTTTCATGCCACAGTTTCGTGTTTGTTCTATGCCATAGTTAATGCTATTAGTTTCATGCCACAGTTTCGTGTTTGTTCTATGCCATAGTTAATGCTATTGGTTTCATGCCACAGTTCCGTGTTTGTTCTACGCCATAGTTAATGCTATTGGTTTCATGCCACAGTTTCGTGTTTGTTCTATGCCATAGTTAATGGTATAGGTTTCATGCCACAGTTTCGTGTTTGTTCTATGCCATAGTTAATGCCATTGGTTTCATGCCACAGTTCCGTGTTTGTTCTACGCCATAGTTAATGCTATTGGTTTCATGCCACAGTTTCATGTGTTCTATGCCATAGTTAGTGCTAGTTGTTTCATGCCACAGTTTTGTGTTTGTTCTATGCCATAGTTAGTGCTAGTTGTTTCATGCAACAGTTTCGTGTTTGTTCTATGCCATAGTTAATGCTTGTTGTTTCATGCCACAGTTTTGTGTTTGTTCTATGCCATAGTTAATGCTATTGGTTTCATGCCAAAGTTTCGTGTTTGTTCTACGCCATAGTTAGTGCTATTGGGTTCATACCACAGTTTCGTGTTTGTTCTACGCCATAGTTAATGCTATTGGTTTCATGCCACAGTTTTGTGTTTGTTCTATGCCATTGTTAATGGTATTGGTTTCATGCCACAGTTTCGTGTTTGTTCTATGCCATAGTTAATGCCATTGGTTTCATGTCACAGTTCCGTGTTTGTTCTACGCCATAGTTAATGCTATTGGTTTCATGCCACAGTTTCGTGTTTGTTCTATGCCATAGTTAGTGCTAGTTGTTTCATGCCACAGTTTTGTGTTTGTTCTATGCCATAGTTAGTGCTAGTTGTTTCATGCAACAGTTTCGTGTTTGTTCTATGCCATAGTTAATGCTAGTTGTTTCATGCCACAGTTTCGTGTTTGTTCTATGCCATAGTTAATGCTATTGGTTTCATGCCACAGTTTCGTGTTTGTTCTACGCCATAGTTAGTGCTATTGGTTTCATACCACAGTTTCGTGTTTGTTCTACGCCATAGTTAATGCTATTGGTTTCATGCCACAGTTTCGTGTTTGTTCTACGCCATAGTTAATGCTAGTTGTGTCATGCCACAGCTTCGTGTTTGTTTCATGCCACAGTTTTGTGAGGTTCATGTCTATAGTTTCATGTCCTAAGTTTTTGCCTTAGCTTCCTTCGGGTTGTTTTCTGTTTTGTACCTCATTGATTGTTTCTTAAAATTAAATCATGTTCCTACCTGCAAGTCCTGTCCGGAGTCGTCCGTTTGCCTTCCTGGGAGAACGACCCCGCAGTAAGCGAAAACCACGTCATGACAAGGACTTTGGGAAGGCCATTCTAAAACCTTAATTCGAGCTTGATTTAGCCATTCCTTTACCACTTTTGACGTGTGTTTGGGGTCATTGTCCTGTTGGAACACCCAACTGCGACCCAGACCCAAACTCCGGGCTGATGATTTTAGGTTGTCCTGAAAAATTTGGAGGTAATCTTCCTTTTTCATTGTCCCATTTACTCTCTGTAAAGCACCAGCTCCATTGGCAGCAAAACAGGCCCAGAACATAATACTACCACCACCATGCTTGATGGTAGGTTTGGTGTTCCTGGGATTAAATTCCTCACCTTTTTTCCCTCCAAATATATTGCTGGGTATTGTGGCCAAACAGCTCAATTTTTTTGTTTCATCTGACTACAGAACTTTCCTCCAGAAGGTCTTACGTGATGTTAGTTGCAGTGAAACTTGCCAAGGGACAAATATTAACATTACTGTATGTATACTTTTGACCCAGCAAATTTGGTCACATTTTCAGTAGATCCATAATAAATTCATAAAAGAACCAACCTTCATGAATGCTCCAATCTCTCTATCACAAAAAAATAAGAGTTGTGGAAATTATTGGAAACTCAAGACAGCCATGACGTTATGTTCTTTACAAGTGTATGTAAACTTTTGACCACGACTGTACCAATGTTCTCACCAATGCTGATTGAGCATGAGCTGAAAACTGTTCAGGATATCTGTGCACTTCAAGAGTTTAAAAATCCAAATGAGTTGTTTTCACAATGGAAAGCTGACACCAGATTGACTTTGTCTGGCCCGGAGAAGTATCAAGGGTGTTCTTTGGGGGAAAGGAACTGAGCATGACGTTCGTAGGGGTGTGCTCCGTGGCCTGCCTTTTGCCGCCCACACTGGGAAACTGCTGAAATCACAAAGACAAATCTCCAGTTAATTCCGTCATAAGACAGGAGCAGGAAGTGACTCTGTGGACGGGATGTTTATATTGCTAAAGGTCGGTTTCTCTAAACCTTTGAATTAATTCGCAGAAGTCCCTCATGCGTGTGTTTTTGTACAGTATTCTAACGAGCCATTACAGAATGGCAGAAAAGGTAGGCGCTATATTTCATTCATTCCGCCTACTCTCTCGCCTTCAAACATTTAACAAGCAATTGTTCCCATAAAAATCAATAAGTGGCCAACATCAACCCTGGACTGACACTTTCCACGTTGTCAAGGATGTGTGTTATCCTTTGCTATGCCAATAAAAAAGACCGGGTTCTCTTAAAGGGACAGTGCCCTACAGAGGGGTCACTAGATTTTAAAGGCCTACTGAAACCCACTACTACCGACCACGCAGTCTGATAGTTTATATATCAATGATGAAATCTTAACATTGCAACACATGCCAATACGGCCGGGTTAACTTATGAAGTGCAATTTTAAATTTCCCGCTAAACTTCTGGTTGAAAACGTCTATGTATGATGACGTATGCGCGTGACGTCAATAGTTAAACGGAAGTATTCGGACACAATTTAATCCAATACAAAAAAGCTCTGTTTTCATCTCAAAATTCCACAGTATTCTGGACATCTGTGTTGGTGAATCTTTTGCAATTTGTTTAATGAACAATGGAGACTGCAAAGAAGAAAGTTGTAGGTGGGATCGGTGTATTAGCGGCGGACTACAGCAACACAGCCAGGAAGACAGAGATGGATAGCAGACCCGTTAGCCGCCGAACTCACCTTAACTTCCTCCGTCTCGCCGACCGCGTCTGTGGTCGGGTGAAGTCCTTCGTCGCACCGTCGATCGCTGGAACGCAGGTGAGCACGGGTGTTGATGAGCAGATGAGGGCTGGCTGGCGTAGGTGGATAGCTAATGTTTTTATCATAGCTCTGTGAGGTCCGGTTGCTAAGTTAGCTTCAATGGCATCGTTAGCAACAGCATTGTTAACCTTCGCCAGGCTGGAAAGTATTAACCCTGTATTTACATGTCCACGGTTTAATAGTATTGTTGATCTTCTGTCTATCCTTCCAGTCAGGGATTTATTTATTTAGTTTCTATATGCAGTTAAGCACGATGCTATCACGTTAGCTCCGTTAGCTCCGTAGCTAAATTGTTTTGTCGATGTATTGTCGTGGAGATAAAAGTCACTGTGATTGTCCATTTCGCGTTCTCGACTCTCATTTTCAAGAGGATATAGTATCCGAGGTGGTTTACATTACAAATCCATGATCCACAATAGAAAAAGGAGAGAGTGTAGAATCCAATGAGCCAGCTTGTACCTAAGTTACGGTCAGAGCGAAAAAAGATATGACTTGCACTGCATTCTAGTCCTTCACTCTCACGTTCCTCATCCACAAATCTTTCATCCTCGCTCAAATTAATGGGGTAATCGTCGCTTTCTCGGTCCGAATCGCTCTAGCTGCATTGAAAACAATAGGAAAATGCGAGGAGCCTGTCAACTGACTACGTCACGCTACTTCCGGTAGGGGCAAAGCTTTTTTTTATCAGATACAAAAAGTTGCGATCTTTATCGTCGTTGTTCTCTACTAAATCCTTTCAGCAAAAATATGGCAATATCGCGAAATGATCAAGTATGACACATAGAATGGATCTGCTATCCCCGTTTAAATAAAAAAAATGTCATTTCTGTAGGCCTTTCATGCCTCACAATCAAACACTTTTTGTGTTTGATTGTGCATTAAAAGCCACAAAATGCAACGGGTCCATCAGACCCAAAAACGCTGGCTGAGTAACAACAATATGACAATGCACGGAAAATTTCTCTGCCAGTTTCTGCATCCCACAGGGATTCTTCTTTTGTGTTTCTGCACCTGTGGTTCCCACACAAGGTTGCAACATTGTTTGTCAACACTGTCTGCTCTCATTTTCTCGCACATTTGACCCTCTGATGTTCTGTGTACCTACACCCTGTCCTCCTCCTGTCTAGGCCTGTTGTGTGAGTGTGTGTGTGTGTGTGTGTGTGTGTGTGTGTGTGTGTGTGTGTGTGTGTGTGTGTGTGTGTGTGTGTGTGTGTGTGTGTGTGTGTGTGTGTGTGTGTGCGTGGGTGCGTGTGGTACACAGAACATCAATTTCCACACTTCTATCCTGTCCAGTGGACCCGGACATCTTATATGTAATATAAATGTGTAGGGGGGGTGTATGGTGTGTGGTCATTAAATATGTATTCTGATATATGTTCTTCACAGAAAATGAGCCAAAGTCAGTGAGTCTCAGTTTGAAAACGTAATTAATTGTATCATTTTTCTTTTAATAAAGAATATGAAACGGGTCCCACAGACCCGAACACCACACAAGGGTCATAGGTCCACCAGAACAAATGTTTCACAGCTGTGGTCCCTAAGGGCCGCAGTGGTACTCAGTTCTAATACACTTTTCTACCACTTGTGGCAGTAATGACAATCGCAAACAAACAGAAGAAGTCTGGAGCTGAAGTCAGAGAGAAGTTTAAGTGCAAAATATATGATTAAAGTGCGAAGCTTTATTTTCATTTGCACCTTAATTCTATTGACAGTTTACTTTAGAAACATATATGAGAAACTGTGAAAATATGGTTTTAATAGTATGTCACTTTCTTGGATGTTGAGCTATCTATCAGGACGATCACAGAGAGTGTGTTTTAATGGTAGCCTATCTGAACGCAAGTGCAATTACTGCGGCGTGCCTCAAGGAAGCTGATTAGGTCCTTTATTTTTTATTAATTTGTACTAATGATCTTCCCTGTGTTACAACAAACACCAACATGGTTATGTATGCAGATGACACAACTCTGTACAGTACTGCCTCTACCTTAAATGACCTAGAAAATAACTTAAATCAGGACCTGGAGAGAGGGTCACGCTGAGTAAATGATAGTAAACTTGCTGTGAATATTGACAAAACAAAAAGCATTCTTTTTGGATTCAGGCATATGCTTGTTGATGACCCTCAGCTTCATATTTCAATGTCAGACATACCTATTGAGCAGGTTAAAAAGCAAAACTGCTTGGTGTGCTATTAGACAGTCAACTGTCATGGTCCGATCATGTTGATGGTATTTTAATGAAAATGGGAAGAGGTGTAGCCATGGTCAGGAAGTGCTCCACCTTCTTGACATCCTCAACAATGGGTCAAGTGATACAGTCCTTGGTTTTCTGTCATCTTCATTACTGTCCTATAATATGGTCCGCTACGACTAAGTCTGACCTGAACAAACTGCAACTTGTTCAGAACAGAGCGGCTAGACTGGCACTTAAAGGCCTACTTAAACCCACTACTACCGACCACGCATTCTGATAGTTTATACATCAATGATGAAATCTTAACATTGCAACACCTGCCAATACGGCCGGGTTAACTTATAAAGTGCAATTTTAAATTTCCCGGGAAACTTCCGGCTGAAAACGTCTAGGTATGATGACGTTTGCGCGTGACGTCAATGGTTTAAGTGGAAGTATTGGTACACCATTGTATCCCAACACAAACAGCTCTGTTTTCATCGCAAAATTCCACAGTATTCTGGGCATCTGTGTTGGTGAATCTTTTGCAATTTGTTTAATGAACAATGGAGACTGCAAAGAAGAAAGCTGTAGGTGGGATCGGTGTATTAGCGGCCGGCTGCAGCAACACAACCAGGAGGACTTTGAGTTGGATAGCAGACGCGCTATCTGATGCTAGCCGCAGACCGCATCGATGATCGGGTGAAGTCCTTTGTCGCGCCGTCGATCGCTGGAATGCAGGTGAGCACGGGTGTTGATGAGCAGATGAGAGCTGGCGTAGGTGGAGAGCTAATGTTTTTAGCATAGCTCTGTCGAGGTCCCATAGCTAAGTTAGCTTCAATGGCGTCGTTAGCAACAGCATTGCTAGGCTTCGCCAGGCGGCACAGCATTAACCGTGTGGTTACAGGTCCAGAGTTTGGTAGTATTGTTGATCTTCTGTCTATCCTTCCAGTCAGGGGCTTATTCCGTCTGTTTCTATATGCAGTTAAGCACGATGCTATCACGTTAGCTCCGTAGCTAAAGTTCTTCGCCAATGTATTGTCGTGGAGATAAAAGTCACTGTGAATGTCCATTTCGCGTTCTCGACTCTCATTTTCAAGAGGATATAGTATCCGAGGTGGTTTAAAATACAAATCCGTGATCCACAATAGAAAGGTGGCTAGGTGACATCATACGCAAATACGGTGTTAGCTTTCACTGTTATGCGGATGACACCCAACTCTACATGCCCCTAAAGCTGACCAACACGCCGGATTGTAGTCAGCTGGAGGCGTGTCTTAATGAAATTAAACAATGGATGTCCGCTAACTTTTTGCAACTCAACGCTAAGAAAACGGAAATGCTGATTATCGGTCCTGCTCAACACCGACATCTATTTAATAATACCACCTTAACATTTGACAACCAAACAATCAAACAAGGCGACTCGGTAAAGAATCTGGGTATTATCTTCGACCCAACTCTCTCGTTTGAGTCACACATTAAGAGTGTTACTAAAACGGCCTTCTTTCATCTCCGTAATATCGCTAAAATTCGTTCCATTTTGTCCACAAGCGATGCTGAGATCATTATCCATGCGTTCGTTACATCTCGTCTCGATTACTGTAACGTATTATTTTCGGGCCTCCCTATGTCTAGCATTAAAAGATTACAGATGGTACAAAATGCGGTTGCTAGACTTTTGACAAAAAGAAGAAAGTTTGATCATATTACGCCTATACTGGTTCACTTGCACTGGCTTCCTGTGCACCTAAGATGCGACTTTAAGGTTTTACTACTTACGTATAAAATACTACACGGTCAAGCTCCTGCCTATCTTGCCGATTGTATTGTACCATATGTCCCGGCAAGAAATCTGCGTTCAAAGAACTCCGGCTTATTAGTGATTCCCAGAGCCCAAAAAAAGTCTGCGGGCTATAGAGCGTTTTCTATTCGGGCTCCAATACTATGGAATGCCCTCCCGGTAAAAGTTAGAGATGCTACCTCAGTAGAAGCATTTAAGTCTCATCTTAAAACTCATTTGTATACTCTAGCCTTTAAATAGACTCCCTTTTTAGACCAGTTGATCTGCCGTTTCTTTTCTTTTCTTTTCTACTCTGCTCCGGGGTGGACCGCTAACCTGTTCATCGGATGGGGACATCTCTACGCTGCTGATCCGTCCCGCTCGGGATGGTTCCTGCTGGCCCCACCATGGACTGGACTTTCGCTGATGTGTTGGACTTTCACAATATTATGTCAGACCCACTCCACATCCATTGCTTTCGGTCTCCCCTAGAGGGAGGGGGGGGGGTCCTCTCCAAGGTTTCTCATAGTCATTCACATTGACGTCCCACTGGGGTGAGTTTTCCTTGCCCGTATGTGGGCTCTGTACCGAGGATGTCGTTGTGGCTTGTACAGCCCTTTGAGACACTTGTGATTTAGGGCTATATAAATAAACATTGATTGATTGATTGATTGATTGATTGATTGAAAAAGGAGAAAGTGTGGAATCCAATGAGTCCTTGTACCTAAGTTACGGTCAAATTAGCCACACCGTTTTATAAGCCACAGGGTGCAAAGCGTAGGAAAAGTAGCGGATAATAGTCCGGATTTACTGTATTTATTTTTGTAGTCAGCCTGACGGAAGCCTTAATAATAATCGTTGTGATAAACTAATGATGTCATATCATTTGGCAAGGTTTATCCTGTTAAATTGTAAGTAGGTCGGATTATTGAATATGATTAAAATCAAGTGTAAGATTACTAATTCATTGTTCATATTTGAATGGCCCTGCAGTTGGGCCCTGAAGTCAAAACGATTAAGAACCCCTGGTCTAGATGATATGCTTTAGAGTAAATGTTGTATACAATCTACCTCCACTGTCACTTGTATAACTTGTTTTTTGAGTTTGTCTGCAAGATGTTCAATTCTGGAGGCGTTCGCGGACTGCAAATGAAACCCCGGCCCACCCTCCCCAAAGGGTATCGTAAATTATCTTTTCAAAAAGTGCACTGTTCAAATATATATCATGAGGTCGTCACCGCTATTTTGTCGTCAGGTCGAAAATAAACTTCATAAACATTTTATGGATTTAACCGGTCACAACATCAGGTACACGTGCACATTCGCCGATCTATTCAGAGAGTGCATAAAAAGGCTGTTCTTAGCGGTACAGTCAACAGTCAATTTTACGATTTACGAGCAGGTGGACTCTTAACTGCTCCTGGCAGCTGGCCAACTAGCTAGAGTGACATCACAGGTTGGCATTAACTTGCATGTCCAATCAATGAGCAAATGTGGCCCCCTCAAACATTGGAGTTGAAGCGCCACCCTGGTGGCTCCCTGGACCTCTTTCAGAGATGTGTGACAATTGAAAAATTGTTTTGATATATTTTCTGTAGTAGAACAAACATGACACAAACCTTCCTAATGGTTAGAAATCCCACTGTTTATGTAAAACATGCTTCACTGATGAGAGTATGTGGCGAGCACCGTTTTGTCCTACTAATTTCAGCCATCCTTGAACTCATCCTAGTGTGTTTACATGTATAACTTTCTCCGATGCTGCCACAGAAAGACGTGTTTTATGCCACTCCTTCTTTGTCTCATTTTGTCCACCAAACGTTTTATGCCGTGCGTGAATGCACAAAAGCGAGCTTTGTTGATTTTATTGATTTGCTGGAGTGCTTATCAGGCATATTTGGTCGATCCATGACTGCAAGCTAATCGATGCTAACATGCTATTTAGGCTAACTGCATGTACATGTAGCATCATTATGCCTCGTTTGTAGGTAAATTTGAGCTCATTCAATTTCCTTCACTTATATGCTCTGTGTATTTAATTTATATTTGCATGTCTCATGACACATTATCTGTATGAAATATTGGTTGCATTTCTCATAGTTGTTTGTGTGCCATGTTGTTCCAGACCACAGCAAATGTTACCCAGCTTGCAAATATTGTAATAAATCCATTAGAAGAAGACAGCCTGCCGTTTCCTTTAACTTGGACACACAGATCTATACCTTTGGCCATTCTAAGACAGTCATTTCCAGGAGCTATCTCACCCTCTGAGAAGCCTCCGTTTTACTAATGATTTCCAATGTTGCAAAAATGTGGAGGATACAAATTAAAATACAACATTTCTGTCAACGAAGATTTGCGTCAGCCTTAGATAGTAGGTTAATATAGCTAATACAGACACTTACATCATACTTGCCAACCCTCCCGGTTTTACCGGGAGACTCCCGGAATTCAGCGCCTCTCCCGATAACCTCCCGGGAGAAATTTTCTCCCGATAAACTCCCGGAATTCAGCCGGAGCTGGAGGCCACGCCCCCTCCAGCTCAATGCGGACCTGAGTGGGGACAGCGGCGACAGTCTGTTTTCACGTCCGCTTTCCCACAATATAAACAGCGTGCCTGCCCAATCACGTTATAACTGTAGAATGATCGAGGGCGAGTTCTTGGTTTCTTATGTGGGTTTATTGTTAGGCAGTTTCATTAACGTCCTCCCAGCGCGGTAAAAACACACAACAACAGCAGTCATGTTTTCATCTACCGTAAAGCAGTTCGTCAGCCGTAAACAGCAATGTTGTGACACTCTTAAACAGGACAATACTGCCATCTACTGGATAGCCTCCGGAACACTGAAATTCAAGTATTTCTTTTATTTATATGTATAATAAAAAAATAAAACATAAAAAAAAATAAAAAATAAATAAAAAATAAAAATAAAAAATAAAAATAAATAAATAAATAAATAAATAAATAAATAAATAAATAAAATACAAAAAAATAAAAAATAAATAAAATATATATATATATATATATATATATATATATATATATATATATATATATATATATATATATATATATATATATATATATATATATATATATATATATATACACTACCGTTCAAAAGTTTGGGGTCACATTGAAATGTCCTTATTTTTGAAGGAAAAGCACTGTACTTTTCAATGAAGATAACTTTAAACTAGTCTTAACTTTAAAGAAATACACTCCATACATTGCTAATGTGGTAAATGACTATTCTAGCTGCAAATGTCTGGTTTTTGGTGCAATATCTACATAGGTGTATAGAGGCCCATTTCCAGCAACTATCACTCCAGTGTTCTAATGGTACAATGTGTTTGCTCATTGGCTCAGAAGGCTAATTGATGATTAGAAAACCCTTGTGCAATCATGTTCACACATCTGAAAACAGTTTAGCTCGTTACAGAAGCTACACAACTGACCTCCCTTTGAGCAGATTGAGTTTCTGGAGCATCACATTTGTGGGGTCAATTAAACGCTCAAAATGGCCAGAAAAAGTGAACTTTCATCTGAAACTCGACAGTCTATTCTTGTTCTTAGAAATGAAGGCTATTCCACAAAATTGTTTGGGTGACCCCAAACTTTTGAACGGTAGTGTATATAGCTAGAATTCACTGAAAGTCCAGTATTTCACATATATATATATATATATATATATATATATATATATATATATATATATATATATATATATATATATATATATATATATATATTTATATATATATATATATATATATATATATATATATATATATATATATATATATATATATATATATGAAATACTCGAGTTGGTGAATTCTAGCTGTAAATATACTCCTCCCCTCTTAACCACGCCCCCCGCCCCACCCCCGACCACGCCCCACCCCACCACCCAACCCCCGGAATTGGAGGTCTCAAGGTTGGCATCATGTGTTGCCTTCATTATAACACTTATATAAGGCTTTTAATTTTTTGCGGCTCCAGACAGTTTTTGTTTTGTTGTATTTTTTGTCTAATATGGCTCTTTCAACATTTTGGGTTGCCAACTCCTGGTTTAGGCTGTATTACTCAACGTTTCAAATGTACACGCATTCTGCAGGAACAAGAATAATTGTTGGCGGTTTTGGATATTTTTTTTTCCTAGGGCTTTATGGACGGAATATCGTGCTCTCATTAGCTGCATTATTAGCCGCCTCGTACTTGCCATATTTTACAACTTAGAATGCATACAAACAAAATCAAACATTGTCATACATAAGGATTGTGAGTGATAGGCAATGTTAGTGCAGAATAGGACCAGTGGAGAACATGCAAACTCCACACAGAGATGCCCAAACGCAAATTTCAACCTTTGATCTCCTGACTGTGCGGCCAACTGGCTTAAAACTCTTCCCTGTAGAATGTAAGTATAAGGTCTTTTGCCAGTGATCCAATTATGTTCCAATGCTTGGCACGCAATCTGTTCACTCCAACTTCAGCATAAACACACTGCATATAGTAACTTATAATCACCAAATATGACATGCGTGCACTCGCTGCACAACATACTTTATAGTCCATTGCGTCTATGGTGATGTATCTTGTCACGATGGTTGAGTGTTTCCTCAATCATGACCTTCTGGAAAGCTCATCTGGAGACGTGGATGTTTACTAAAGACATGTAGACAATTAGCATTCATGACAGTTCATGTTGAGCAGGGGTGTCCAAAGTGCGGCCTGGGGCCCACTTGCGGCCCGCAGCTAACTGTTTACCGGCCCGCCACACATTCTGGAAATACTATTGTAAAAATAAAAAAGAACATTAAAAAAAGTGGAATGAGGTGAAATCTAACGAGAAAAAGTTGCAATGTTGACACAAAAGCTGCCAGGCAGGCTGTTTTTTTTCTTTTCTTTTGTCTTTCTTCATTTTTCTTTTTTTGCCATTTCTCCAAAAAAAAAAAAACAATGCCAAAAAAATCCATGTTATAATGAATTATTTTCAGGGCTCCAATTACTTCAAATATTTCACTTTAAAATGTTTTATGTGGTAAATATTGCATATATTGTGTAGTAGCCATATAAAAATATCAATGTTTTCTTTGACAAAAGCGCATAAAACGAACAAAATAATAGTTCCAGCATAAAATCGACAGATATATCTGAAGTTGATCTCGTAACTTAAGTGTTGAAAGTAAAAGAAAAACCTAATAAAAATGTATCACTTTATGAGTGGGGCCCCAAATATATTTAGTGATTTTTTATTTATCTTTTCACTGTGATTACTCAAAAATATGAAAGAATTAAAATCAATGGTGTCCTGCATTATTGATCTTTTAGGGCTCTAATTACTAAATACTGCATATTTCAGTTTTACTATAAAAAAAACTAAGTTGTTTTTGACAGAAAAGCCATAAAACATTGTTTTTAATTTGTATTACTTTATATCAACTTGAAGTTGATATACAGATTTACTGTAAGCGTTAAATAATTTAAAAATAATAATAATCTGACTTATTTTTAACACTTTAATGACTGAGACCCTTTATGGTCCCCGGGACTCCTAAAGGTAAAATAAATAAAAAAATGCATATATTTTTGTTATGGTTTGAAAATGAAAAATATCAAAATGGCCCCCACATGCTTTAATTTTTTTCCGTGGAAAAAGTTTGGACACCCCTGATGTTGAGGGACTGGATATTAACGGGCTTGGGAGTTTTCTGATCCGCTGTGGGAAATGTCCTCGACATCGAGAGTACAGTCCAAGCTCTTGTCCCCTTAAGTTTGAAGTCTCAAAGAAAAAAAGCTATTGCGGCTGACAATGTGCGATTTGTCCGGATCCAGCAAAGCAATTTCCTCTCATGCCGGGGTGTGCAACTTCAGGGTCATCCCCTAATTAGTATAATGGCTACCATCCTGCCAGTATCTGAACTGTGGCATTTACTAACACATCCAAAAGCTGCCCTCACCAGGTAACATCATCAGAATACAACATGACGCTTCATAGGAGAGGATTAGGTCACACTTTATTCAAATGTAGGATTATTGTTTAGTTTGTTCCCGTTTCCCGTGTCTTCACTATATTGGTCAATTTGATTACCGTATTTTCCGGAATATAATGCGCACTTAAAATATATTTTTTTTCCTCAAAAGTCGACAGTGCGCCTAATGTACGGAATAATTCTGTTTTTTCTTGCCAACTTCGAAGCTATTTTATTTGGTACATGTTGTAATGATAAGTGTGACCAGTAGATTGGATAGGATAGGAAAGAATAGGACTTTATTGTCATTGCACAAGAACAACGAAACTAAGTTTTCAGCACAAACCCGTTCAAGGTTAGACAAACAAACAGTGTACAGGGTTACAGAACAGGAACGCTGATAGGTCGCCAAAGGCGCCCCGTAAAAGATAAGAAAAAGGTCAAACGCTGGGGAAGAAGATGAGTAAAAAAATACAATCTAGGCTGGGCTCCTAAGGGGGCCTAGTCTGGAGTGGGAAAAAACCTCCATGCAATGCACACATAAACACGTTACATTTAATCACGACAACTCGCAACAGAGGGGCGGGGAGTTGGGGCCCTGGAGGTCGACTGCTGCTATGAAGCGCTGCCAGCCGTCCATCACCCCGAGGGGAAACAAGCGGTGGTGAAGGCGTGGGGTGGGGGAGGGGGAAGGAGTGTGTGTATGTGCCCATTGTCTTGGGATGTGATGATGTAATGTTCATAGACTAGGGCCGTTCTGCATGCAAGCAAAAGTTCGACTCCAGGTGTCGTTGAGGAAGGAGGGAGGTCAAAAGCGTCCATCATTGAGGTGTCCTCGGGGGTGTTTTCAGAACAGCCTGTTCCTGTTGTTCACAGCGTCAAGGCCATTCGAGGGAGTCAAATCGTAGATTAGGATGTTTGTTTTCCGCGAGCAGACAATACAATGACTTGTCTGTTCTACTCGTCCATGCTGGCTGCCAGCAGTCAGCATGGATGGCATGGTCGGCATGGATGGCAGTCAAACATAAGAGATACGTGTAGACTGCACCATGATGGCAATATGACTCAAGTAAACAACGGCAACATTTTATATGTTCCATTGAAAATATAGAACATTACACACGGCGCTCAAAAATCTATCAAAATATATTAGTACGACGTTGGTAAGCTATGAAGCTGCACCGCTTGATGGATTGTACTGTGCTTCAACATACGAGTATTATTATGGTGTGTGTATAAGGTAAGACATATTATCTGGCGTTTTGTTTCGCAATATTATACAAAAGCAACTTTTCCTAACTTCCGGTACCTGTCATGTCTGTGTGATCATGTTTTGTTTTAGTCATGTTCGGTTTTGTTTTTGGACTCTTTGTGCACTTTTGTTTTTTGTCACCATAGCAACCCATTAGTTTTCACCTGTCATGTCACGCACCTGTTTCACGTTTTGAGTCACGCACCTGTTGTCACTAATCATGTCACTATTATTTAAGCCCGATGTTGTCAGGAAGTCAGACTGGTGACATCACAATCTCTACACACCCTTATGATCCATGCTGCTCTTTTTCATGCCCTTTTCTCGTCCAAGTAAGTTTTCTTTATTCATGCCATAGTTTGCAAGTTTTGTTTTGTGTCCATAGTTCTGCCTTTGTGCGAGTTTTTGTTTTTATAGCCAAGTGTTGTACTTCCGCCATTGTGCGCGCCTTTTGTTTATTCCTTTTTTGAGTGTTCAAATTAAATATGTATTCACCTTCACGCCATGTCTGGTCCAAATCATTTGCACCACGGGAGAACAAACCACGCCATAGTCCAAGTCTTGACAGTACCTGCTGATCTGTATTTGGGATCTGCATAAGTCCTGAAAAATTGCGCACGTCCCGCCTTTGTAGTTTGTGGTGACACCGTAGTCGATAAGCTTCTTCTTTTTCTCTATCTTCTTGTTATGGGAAATTCATCCTCCGCTGTTGCCATTTCTAATATAAAGTAGTTTAAAGTTCTTACTCATATCTGTCAGTAAACTCGCCATGAAAGCGCTAAAACATACCGGTGTAGTGAGTTTACATTATTCACCCAAGGAACTTTAGTTATTAGAGAGTTCCGGCGGATGAGGAGATGCTGCTCCGTTTATTGATTGAAGTAAAGTCTGAATGTCATTAAAACAGTTAGCTCCATCTTTTGACACTTCTTCCACCCCCGTCCTTGCACGCTACACCGCTACAACAAAGATGACGGGGAGAAGACACTGCCGAAGGTGAGTCGGGTAAATAAGACTGCCCACAAATCGGCGCATCCTGAAACGACTGTCAGAAAGCGGCTTGAAGATGATCTGTAAAACATAATCTATGCAACATTTTGACCAAAGAACTACCATTACATGTTATGTAGACCACAAGGAAGTGTTTTACATTTGGGAAAAAATAATAATAATATGACTCCTTTAATGCACCCATATATATGAAAAAAGATCGAAAATAGACCATTCATCTGGTGCGCTTTATGGTCCGGAAAATACGGTATATTGTAATTACACCTGTGTTATTGTATTGTACTTTGTTTGGTAACAACATAAGACACTTTTTAACAGCAAGTGCCAACATAAATTGGTATCCTTATTATGTATTGTAACGTAATCTACGTGTTAATTGAACCAATTGCTAGAATGTGAGTACGTCATAATCTGGGTTGCACATGTATTCGTTGTCCGTGATGAGCATTCTCATTTTATGGGCCTCTCACTGCTAAGTGAACTACCCCCGACCTCTTGGCTGAAACTTCCTTAACAGAATGAGTGTTGACATGACGGACACATTATTTTGCATTTTTACAGATTAAAGTCGACAGTTCATCTCCAGTGAGCTCGCATGTGAACTTTCATTGTTTTGTTTTATTTCATCCCTCCCTGACCGACGTTGGTCTCGACAAAGCCTGGATATGTTCATCGGGCTTGTGCACGGGTCAAGTAGCTCCACTAACAAAGTTAGCCTGTCACCCTCGACGACCTTTGGATATGTTAATCACTCCATTGCGCACAAGAAGTCAGACTCTTCAATCATGTCACTTTATTCGAAATTGTCTTTGCACTCTGTTGTGCTTATTGTGTTGCAAAGTACAAACAGAACCAGACCACACACACACAAAGGGATTCAAGATGTCTGTGTGACAGTACAGACACCCTTAAGTTGAGTTGAAGGGTTCAGGGCCTTGCCCAAGGACGCCTTGACATTACTCGGGTAACAGACTTGTGTCTCTCTAACAATTACCGTATTTTGCGGACTATAAGGCGCACTGGTCCATGTTCGATCTTTTTTCATATATAAGGCGCACCGGATTATAGGGCGCATTAAAGGAGTCATATTATTATTATTTTGTTCTAAATGGAAAACACTTCCTAGTGGTCTACATAACATGTAATGGTGGTTCTTTGCTCAAAATGTTGCATGGATTATGTTTTACAGATCATCTTCAAGCCGCTTTCTGACAGTCGCTTCAGGATGCGCCGTTTTGTGGGCGGTCTTATTTACGTGGCTCACCTTCGACAGCGTCTTTTGTCCGCCATCTTTGTTGTAGCGGTGTAGCGTGCAAGGACGGGAGTGGAAGAAGTGTCAAAAGATGGAGCTAACTGTTTTAATGACATTCAAACTTTACTTAAATCAATAACGGAGAAACGTGAAAAACCGTCCGACCGGAACTCTCTAATAACTAAAGTTCCTTGGGTGAATAATGTGAACTCACTACACCGGTATGTTTTAGCGCTTTCATGGAAAGTTTACTGACAGATATAAGTAAGAACTTTAAACTACTTTATATTAGAAATGGCAACAGCGGAGGATGAATGTCCCATAACAAGAACATCGAGAAAAAGAAGCTTATCGACTACGGAGTCGGCCCGGACTACAAAGGCGGACACGCGCAATTTTTCTGGATTTATACAGATCCCAAATACAGATCAGCAGATACCAGAAAGTAGGAACAATTGCTTTTGCATAATATTCCCAAACAAAACGCCAGATAATATGTCTTACCTTATACACACGCACCATAATAATACTCGTATGTTGAAGCACATCAAGCGGTGCGGCTTCATAGCTTACCAAAGCCGTACTAAAAGATTTCGATAGATTCTTGAGCGCCGTGTGTAATGTTCTATATTTTCAATGGAACATATAAAATGTTGCCGTTGTTTACTTCAGTCATATTGCCGTCTACACGTATCTCTTATGTTTGACTGCCATTTACTGGTCACTTCTTACACCTTTTACCGAATAAAATTGCTTTGAGGTCGGTAAGCAAAACCAAAATTATCCCGTACATTAGGTTATAAGGCGCACCGTTGAGTTTTGAGAAAAAACAAGGATTTTAAGTGCACCTTATAGTCCGGAAAATACGGTAGTTGAAATCTCCAAGATTTTCAATGGAACATATACAATGTTGGTGTTGTTTACTTGAGCCATATTGCCATCATGGTGCAGTCTACACGTATCTCTTATGTTTGACTGCCATATACTGGTCACAATTATCATTACACCATGTACCAAATAAAATTGCTTCAAGGTCGGTAAGTAAAACCAGAATGATCCCGCACATACCGGGTTATAAGGTGCACTGTCGAGTTTTGAGGGGAAAAAAAGGATTTTAAGTGCGCCTTATAGTCCGTAAAATACGGTAGTTGAAATCTCCAAGATTTTTGTCTGCAGTGGTACTTGAACGTCACCATGTTCTGAAGCCCAAGTCTTTATGGACTGAGCTACTTAAGCAACTTAAGCCCCGTTTACACTGCACACCAATTCTGATATTTTTTTGCCCTAAAGTGACAAAGATCAGATTTTTTTGTCCGTCTAAACGTCCCAAAGTGCCTCAAATATGTTTTTTTTCGCATCAGATTCAGGCCGAATCCGATTGGAAGCTAATCTTTTCAAATGCGACTTCGATCCGAACGACAACGCCGCCTGAATGCGACCCCTATGTGACTTTTTCGTCAGTTTTGGGCGAGCTACGTCATTTGTGTGCGCGGGGAAAGTTGAAGCCAACCAGCAGAATCGGATACTTGTAAACCCATGAAATCCGTCCATGTCCTTTAAATACAGTATGTATGACCCTATAACTACCTGGTATTGGATCCATACCCACATTTGTAGTATCACCCAAAACTTATGTAAAGTATCAAACAACAGAAGAATAAGTGATTATTACATTTTAACAGAAGTGTAGATAGAACATGTTAAAACAGGAAGTAAGCAGATAATAACAGTAAATTAACAAGTAGATTAATAATCCATTTTCATAATTTTGACAAAATAATCGAAAGAAATGACACAAAATATTAGTGCATACGCCAGCAGCCAATTAGGAGTCTTTGTTTGCTTACTTACTACTAACCCCAAAACCAGTGAAGTTGGCACGTTATGTAAATCGTAAATAAAAACAGAATACAATGATTTGCAAATCCTTTTCAACTTATATTCAATTGAATAGACTGCAAAGACAATATATTTAATGTTCGAACTGAGAAATTGTATTTGTTTTTGCAAATAATCATTAACTTAGCGTTTAATGGCAGCAACACATTGCAAAAAAGTTGGCACAGGGGCATGTTCACCACTGTGTTACATGGCCTTTCCTTTTAAGAACACTCAGTAAACATTTGGTAACTGAGGAGACCAATCTTTTAAGCTTTTCAGGTGGAATTCTTTCCCATTCTTGCTTAATGTACAGCTTAAGTTGTTCAACAGTCCGGGGGTCTCCGTTGTGGTATTTTAGGCTTCATAATGCGCCACAAATTTTCAATGGGAGACAGGTCTGGACTACAGGCAGGCCAGTCTAGAACCCGCACTCTTTTACTATGAATCCACGCTGTTGTTACACGTGGCTTGGCATTGTCTTGCTGAAATAAGCAGGGGCGTCCATGGTAACGTTGCTTGGATGGCAACATATGTTGCTCCAAAACCTGTATGTACCTTTCAGCATTAACGGTGCCTTCACAGATGTGTAAGTTACCCATGTCTTGGGCACTAATACACCCCCATACCATCACAGATGCTGGCTTTTCAACTTTGCGCCTAGAACAATCCAAACGGTTCTTTTCCTCTTTGTCCCGGAAGACACGATGTCCACAATTTGGAATTTCCCTTTTATTTTGAAAAGTATCGAAATACCAAACTATTTGTATCGGGACAACCCTAGCTGGTATTAATCAAAGTATGGTTGTACAAACGTAGATGTCCTCTTAGGGCACTCATGATCTTTTCTATGAACCGCCAGCAGATTTCCCAAATTGTAGATGGGTACTGTGACGATGATCTTTGGGGCGGGGGGGGGTACTTGGTAGAGAGCCACACCCGCCGTTGAGCCACTTGCTGTGTGAGTTCACACTGCACCAGTGTTTTGGGAGGCAATTTTTTTTTTTTTAAATGGATACAACCCAGAGTGGCTTGTAGACAAGAAATACCCTAGTTTGGTAAAATGGTTGTCATAACGACACCCGTCTCTCTCCACACTGTGGAGTTTGTGTTGACATCGCTAGAGGATTGTGTTCATGCTTCAGAAGACATTAGATCAAACCACAAGATGTTCAGAACATTGTGATTGCACGTGAAAAAAAATGACCATCCACTTGACTCCCAAATACACCAACTAGTTGTTTCTATAGTCCTTCCTCATTGCATAATGGTGGTTGTGTTCTGTAATAATAAACAAATAGCTGCACTAAGCGGTACGTATATATTCTGGCACACCCAAAAAGGCATTACACACCTACATTTCAACTAGCATGACTCCCAGTTAGTCGCGCCTGGTCACAATGAACATTTGCCTCCACCAAGGCTGCCATTTGGTATGTCATGATCTGTGGTCCGGATCATGTTTTTGTTATGTTCTGTTAGTTTTGGACTCTTTTAGTTCCTGTTTGACACCAGAGTTTGTTTTAGTTACCATGGCTACTTATGATTTTCACCTGCCTCTGGTGTTCAGGACGTGCACCTGCTTCTAATCAGAGGACTATTTAAGCCTGCCTGGCGTCATTATTGGTTTCATGCCACAGTTTTGTGTTTGTTCTATGCCATAGTTAATGCTATTGGTTTCATGCCACAGTTTCGTGTTTGTTCTATACCATAGTTAATGTTATTGGTTTCATGTCACAGTTTTGTGTGTGTTCTATGCCATAGTTAATGCTAGTTGTTTCATGCCACAGTTTTGTGTTTGTTTCATGCCACAGTTTCGTGTTTGTTCTATGCCATACTATTGGTTTCATGTCACAGTTTCGTGTGTGTTCTATGCCATAGTTAATGCTAGTTGTTTCATGCCACAGTTCCGTGTTTGTTTCATGCCACAGTTTCCTGAGGTTCATGTCTATAGTTTCATGTCCTAAGTTTTCGCCTTAGCTTCCGCGTGCGATAGGCACGCTTGCCTTCGGGTTGTTTTCTGTTTTGTACTTCGTTGATTGTTTCTTAAAATTAAATCATGTTCCTACCTGCAAGTCCTGTCCGGAGTCGTCCGTTTGCCTTCCTGGGAGAAAAATGATGGCTAGAATTTTTAGGAACAATCAAGGCGTTGAGGCTGTCCAGTTCAGGGGCCAGAAGGCGAAGCTCTCAATTTAGCTGTCGATCTAATCAAAAAACCAAACCCCAAAACTCAAAATTGCGCTCTAGCACCCCCTAGGAAGAAAACACAGACAAAACTGCCTCTAACTCCCAGTAGAAATGTCATAGACACATGAAACACAAACCTCTATGCAGGTCTCACTTAGACCTATATTTCATACACTGACAATCCCCAGCAAAAATCAACAGGAAGTTTGCAATTCCCCCTTCAAAACAAAAGTTGAGTAAAAACAGTCACCTTTTTTCAAACATTATCTCCTCTAAGCGCGTTTGTCGTGTCGGCTTCAAATTAGCACAGGAGAGGGATTGAACCCTTCTGATTAAAAGTTGATGAAAGAGTTTTAATTACTGCTCCGGTTTGGATTTTATGAGCCTTTAAAATCGGTCCCGTCCATCGCTGCTTGCAGCTTTAATTTTTATTTATTAGGGTCCGCACAGGACCATTGACAAAGGAATCCCAAAGGGAGTCCTTTTGCAATGGGACGAAAGGACACTATTGAAATTGTAAGGTTTTATTATTATTATTATTATTATTCCGCAGCTTTGCGCACTACTTTGACCCCCTTAACATGCTTCAAAACTCACCAAATTTTACACACACATAGAACAACGATGACACAACACTTTAGTCAAAAAACAAATCCCCAAAAATCTAAATTGCGCTCTAGTTTTTTATTATCTTTTTATTATTTTATTTTTTTTAATACACTGTAGCACTTTGAGGTTGTTTACTCAATGTAAAGTGCCTTTTACAAATAAAATCTATTATTATTATTATTATTATTATTACCATTTTACCTGCACGCCGCTGTGCTCTGCATATTGGGATCACGACGAACCAATCCTCGACGCGTTCCGACTTCTACAAAGCAATGAACTACCTGCTGCCACCTACTGACGTGGAGTATTACACGGTTAACCTGCCGAGGTCTATACAGCACAGACATTTGTTAACGGCATATTATTTGCAGATTATAATTATCAATTTGCCAAAAAATATTTTTTGGGACCAAGTAAGTGAAGTTGCAAAAATTTCCCACAGCACACCAGACAATATCTCGCGGCACAGTGGTTGAAAAACACTGGTTTAATGGATACAACGACACACAATTCAGCTTGTTTTTTTTTTCCACTCTACTGGTACTTTAATGTTCAGGAAGTTTATTTTCCACAGCGTCTGGAAGAAAAATAGCAGTGACGACTTTAAGATATGCATTAAAACTGTGTGCATTTTTAAAAGACACAATGATACATTTGGAGAGAGTGGGACGTGGTTTAATTTGCTATCTGGGAACGCCTCCAAATTCGAACATCTTGCAGACAAAATATAAATACAAATAAAAAAATTGTTATAAAAGTGACTGTGGAGGATAATATTTTAATTTATTTATTTATTTTATTTGTATTTTATTAAATTAAATCAACATAAAAAACACAATAGATACATTTATATCAATATAGATCAATACAGTCTGCAGGGATACAGTCCGTAAGCACACCTGATTGTATTTCTTTATGAAAAAAAATAATAATAATAATAATAATCCCCCCCGGTCCGTGGGACAAATTTTCAAGCTACAAAAAGGTTGGGGACCACTGACCTAGACCACAATGAAGTGTTCTAAATTGAGATTTAAATTATTTTAAGTATTTTTTAAGATTGGACGCCTCCCTGGTGGTATCCAACTGATAGAAAATGGATAAATGGATTACTTGCAGTCAACATTTTTTTTCCAACTTGTTTTGGTTGCTGCAGATTTCCTCTTGCGGCTGTGGTTTTCTTTGTTTAGACTTTTCAAAAAGTGCATGCTGTGTGTCTTTCCTGTGACAGGAGTATATAGTAACACGCACTGGCATCATTTTTGAGTTGTTTTGTGTAAAGAAAGACGGTAAAAAAAAATGATATGCTTTTTGGTGTGGAACGTCATATTAACAATATCACCTGGGGTTATTAGGACTGATATAGCGGCATGGTATTTATAGTGCTCTTATGTAGTTGAAAACAAATTTGTAAAAAAAAAAAAACACTCCCTTTAGGCGAAAAAGAAAAGAAAAAGAAAAACACTTAAAATAGAACGGACAATTTTGACATGTCATGAACAGAAAAGAAATGCATGCAAAAACATGTCCACTCAGTATAGGCAGACTCCAAAGCAAACACTGTTACTGTTGACATGCACATCCGTACTGTCTGCACTGAACATGTGACCAATATCCCACATCATCACGTCGTTTGTTGCATGGTTTGTTTATTTGCCTTGCCATATTAATCTTTCATCCCTCATGCCTAACCTTGTATTTGCAAATGATTTTATTTGGGAAAGGACAAAACCCAAAACCAGTGAAGTTGGCACGTTGTGTAATTCGAAAAAAAAAAAAACAGAATACAATGATTTGCAAATCCTTTTCAACTTATATTCAATTGAATAGACTGCAAAGACAAGATATTTAATCTTCGAACTGAGAAATTGTATTTATTTTTGCAAATAATCATTAACTTAGAGTTTAATGGCAGCAACACGTTGCAAAAAAGTTGGCACAGGGGCATTTTTACCACTGTGTTACATGGCCTTTCCTTTTAACAACACTCAGTAAACGTTTGGGACCGTTGTGGTATTTTACGCTTAATAATAAGCCACACATTTTCAATGGGAGACAGGTCTGGACTACAGGCAGGCCAGTCTAGAACCTGCACTCTTTTACTATGAAGCCACGTTGATGTAACACGTGGCTTGGCATTGTCTTGCTGAAATAAGCAGGGGCGTCCATGATAACGTTGCTTGGATGGCAACATATGTTGCTCCAAAACCTGTATGTCCCTTTCAGCATTAATGAGGCCTTCACAGATGTGTAAGTTACCCATGCTTTGGGAACTAATACACCCCCATACCATCACAGATTCTGGCTTTTCAACTTAATAACAATCCGGATGGTGCTTTTCCTCTTTGTTCCGGAGGACACAACATCCACATTTTCCAAAAACGTTTTCAAATTTGGACTCGTCAGACCACAGAACACTTTTACACTTTGCATCAGTCCATCTTAGATGAGCTCGGGCCCAGCGAAGCCGGCGGCGTTTCTGGGTGTTGTTGATAAATGGCTTTCGCTTTGCATAGTAGAGTTTTAACTCACACTTACAGATGTAGCGACCAACTGTAGTTACTGGCAGTGGTTTTCTGAAGTGTCCCGGAGCCCATGTGGGGATATCCTTTACACACTGATGTCGCTTTTTGATGCAGCACCGCCTGAGGGATCCAAGGTCCGTAATATCATCGCTTACGTGCAGTGATTTCTCCAGATTCTCTGAACCTTTTGATGATATTACGGACCGTAGATGGTGAAATCCCTAAATTCCTTGCAATAGCTCGTTGAGTAATGTTGTTCTTAAACCGTTCGACAATTTCTGCTCACGCATTTGTTCACAAAGTGAACAAGTGTTTGTGAATGACTCAGCATTTCATGGAAGCTGCTTTTATACCCAATCATGGCACCAAACTGTTCCCAATTAGCCTGTTCACCTGTGGGATGTTCCAAATAAGTGTTTGATGAGCATTCCTCAACTTTCTCAGTCTTTTTTGCCACTTGTGCCAGCTTTTTTGAAACATGTCGCAGGCATCAAATTCCAAATGAGCTATTATTTGCAAAATATTCCAGTTGGAACGTTAAATATCTTGTCTTTGCAGTCTATTCATATGAATATAAGTTGAAAAGTATTTGCGAATCATTGCATTCTGTTTTTATTTACCATTTACACAACGTGCCAACTTCACTGGTTTTGGGTTTTGTAAATGAGCACCCTTTTAACCTTGTGTATGTTAGATAAGAAGTTTGTACGATGAAATGTTTTATTTATTTATTTATTGGTTCAGGCAAGTTTGTTTCATTGTGTTTGGTGAGCTCCCGTTCCAGGTCCCCCACTGAGTAACCCACACTGGTGTGGAGACCCCTAACCCCATCTGGCTCGGAACTTGGTCACATTGGAGATTTAAGGGTTAGTGTAGTCACCCGCTACTTTACCAGTTAAAGGTTGAAATGTCTAAGACGTGAAATGAAGATGCGAGACGTTAACAAGCATTAGCTCTTACCTCCAGACATGTTTGGGCACGCAGTTGTAATCCATGCATCCCCCACCACTCCAATGCGAGTTTCATGGTGATCCCAGCCAAGCAGGGGAAACACGACAACTATGCGAGTATGCAGACACTTCAGAGCCTGCATAACTCATTTTGCTCCATTATAAGGGTATTATGGATTGATGACACTCCAGTGTTTGCTTCTGTCTGGTAATTAACTGTCAAGCTCACCTCTTAAAGGCCTACTGAAATGAAATGTTCTTATTTAAACGGGGATAGCAGATCCATTCTATGTGTCATACTTGATCATTTCGCGATATTGCCATATTTTTGCTGAAAGGATTTAGTAGAGAACATCGACGATAAAGTTCGCAACTTTTGGTCTCCGATAAAAAAAAAGCCTTGCCCCTACCGGAAGTAGCGTGACGTAGTCAGTTGTTCGCTTCCTAATATGTTCCTATTGTTTTCAACGCAGCTAGAGCGATTCGGACCGAGAAAGCGACGATTACCCCATTAATTTGAGCGAGGATGAAAGATTCGTGGATGAGGAACGTTAGAGTGATGGACTAGAATGCAGTGCAAAACATATCTTTTTACGCTCTGACCGTAACTTAGGTACAAGCTGGCTCATTGGATTCCACACTCTCTCCTTTTTCTATTGTGGATCACGGATTTGTATTTCAAACCACCTCGGATACTATATCCTCTTGAAAATGAGAGTCGAGAACGTGAAATGGACATTCACAGTGACTTTTATCTCCACGACAATACATCGGCGAAGCTCTTTAGCTACTGAGCTAACGTGATAGCATCTGGCTCAAATGCAGATAGAAACAAAATAAAGAAATCCCTGACTGGAAGGATAGACAGAAGATCAACAATACTATTAAACCGTGGACATGTAACTACACGGTTAATAATTCTCAGCCTGGCAAAGCTTAACAATGCTGTTGCTAACGACGCTGAAGCTAACTCAGCAACTTAGCAACCGGACCTCACAGAGCTATGATAAAACATTAGCGCTCCACCTTCGCCAGCCAGCCCTCATCTGCTCATCAACACCCGTGCTCACCTGCGTTGCAGCGATCGACGGCGCGACGAAGGACTTCACCCGATCACAGATGCGGTTGGCGGCTAGCGTTGGCTAGCGCGTCTGCTATCCAAGTAAGTCCTCCTTGTTGTGTTGCTGCAGCCAGCCGCTAATACACCGATCCCACCTACAACGTTCTTCTTTGCAGTCTCCATTGTTCATTAAACAAATTGCAAAATATTCACCAACACAGATGTCCAGAATACTGTGGAATTATGAAATTAAAACAGAGCTGATTTGTATTGGCTTCAATGGGCTACCGATACTCCTGTTTCACTGGCTACGTCACGCGCATACGTCATCATCCAAAGGCGTTTTCAACCGGAAGTTTAGCGGGAAATTTAAAATTGCACTTTATAAGTTAACCCGGCCGTATTGACATGTTTTGCAATGTTAAGATTTCATCATTGATATATAAAACTATCAGACTGCGTGGTCGGTAGTAGTGGCTTTCAGTAGGCCTTTAAGTCTGTAAAAACTGAACAGTGGGTCTGGGTTAGTTTTTGCCCTCACTTAAAGCGTGGGTGAAGAACTCACTACCGACCTGGTAAGACCTGATAAGTTCGAACGAGAAAGAGATGATGGGTTATTACGGTATTTTCCGGACCATAGGGCGCACCGGATTATAAGGCGCACTGCCGATGAATGGTCTATTTTTGCTCTTTTTTCATATATAAGCCACATCGGATTATAGGACGCATTAAAGGAGTCTTATTATTATAATTTTTTTCTAAATGGAAAACACTTCCTTGTGGTCTACATAACATGTAATGGTGGTTCTTTGGTCAAAATGTTGCATAGATGATGTTTTACAGATCATCTTCAAGCCGCTTTCTGACAGTCGCTTCCGGATGCGCCATTTTGTGGGCGGTCTTATTTAACAGCATTTCCTCATCCGGAAACAACAACAACGCCAGAAATGTGTCCCGTGAAAAACCGTCCGACCGGTGTCCAAAGATGGAGCTAACTGTTTTAATGACATTCAAACTTTACTAAATCAATAACGGAGAAACGTGAAGACCGTCCGACCGGAACTCTCTAATAACTAAAGTTCCTTGGGTGAATAATGTAAACTCACTACACCGGTATGTTTTAGCGCTTTCATGGCGAGTTTACTGACAGATAAAAGTAAGAACTTTACACTACTTTATATTAGAAATGGCGACAGCGGAGGATGAATGTCCCATAACAAGAAGATAGAGAAAAATAAGTTTATCGACTACGGAGTCGCTCGGACTACAAAGGCGGACACGCGCAATTTTTCAAGACTTATGCAGATCCAAAATACAGATCAGCAGCTAAGACAAGTTTATTTTGCATAATATTGCCATTGCTTACCTTATACACACACCATAATAATAATAGTATGTCGAAGCACAGTACAATCCATCAAGCGGTGCGGCTTCATAGCTTACCAAAGTCGTACTAAAACATTTTGATGGGTTTTTGAGCGCCGTGTGTAATGTTCTATATTTTCAATGGAACATATAAAATGTTGGTGTTGTTTACTTATATCAGAGGTGTCCAAACATTCTCCAGCAAGGGCCACATAAAGAAAAAGTGAAGGTTGCGAGGGCCACTTTTATACATTTTGTATGTGAAAAATACTCAAACCAAAACAATGAACATATGCTAACATTTGAAAAAAACTTCTACATCTTAGCTTTGTGTTATAGATAACAAAGCAATACAATAATTCATGATTATTATAATAATGATTTTATTTGTATTTATGTTAACTGCTCTAAAGTAAGCTTGTATTTACTAATATTGCTATTATACCGTCAACTGAAATGCTTTTGAGAGCTTTAGTACACTCAAAAACATATCATGTCTCACAAGAAATGTGTACACTTTTTCATTATGACAGGACATACGGAAATCCTCAAAGACCTTATACAGTAGGACGCTCAGGTTGTCGGCCATTTTGGTTTTCAGGTCCCATTTTTGGGGGATTTGGTCCCGTTTAATTTTTCATTGTTTTTTGTTCTAATTTGGGACCTGTTAAGTTTGTCTATAGAATGTGTCGCAGGCCAAAAAAAAACAAGCTCCGGGCCGCAAATGGCCCCCGGGGCGCACTTTGGACACCCCTGACTTATATACTAATATTGCCATCATGGTGCAGTCTACACGTATCTCTTATGTTTGACTGCCATCTACTGCTCACACTTATTATTACACCATGTACCAAATAAAATAGCTTCGAAGTCGGTAAGCAAAACCAGAATTATTCCGTACATTAGGTGCTCCGGGTTATAAGGTGCACTGTCAAGTTTTGAGGAAAACAAACTATTTTAAGTGCGCCTTATTGTCCGGAAAATACGGTAATCAAATTGACCAACATAGTGAAGACACAGGAAATGGGAACAAACTAAATAATGTAAACTCACTACACCGGTATGTTTTAGGGCTTTCATGGCAAATTTACTGACATATACTGACATATACTGATATGACATATATGACGTAAGAACTTTACACTACTTTATATTAGAAATGGCAACAGCGGAGGATGAATGTCCAATAACAAGAAGATAGAGAAAAAGAAGAAGCTTATCGACTATGGAGTCGACACGGACTACAAAGGCGGCTGCGCACAATTTTTCAGGATTCATGCAGATCCCAAATACAGATCAGCAGGTACCAGAAGGTAAGAAAAGTTGCTTTTGCATATTATTGCAAAACAAAACACCAGATAATATGTCTTACCTTATACACACACACCATAATGATACTCCTATGTTGAAGTGCATCAAACAGTGCAGCCTACACGTATCTCTTATGTTTGACTGCCATCTACTGGTCACTTATCATTAACAAAATTGCTTCGAGGTGGGTAAGCTCAACCAAACTTATTCATTACATCATGCGTGTCAGGACGGGGTTCACGCAGCTTACTGCGGGGGTTCGTTCTCCCGAAATGCAGACGTGCGTGAGGTAGGAACATGATTTATTCCTCAAAGTACCAAAGTAGTACAAACAAAACGGAACACAAGGCGAAGGCACTACGCGCTGATCGCACTTGGAGCTAAAGCTAACACTTAGCATAGACTATGGACAAGGAATACTCACGAAACTGTGGCATGAAACAAGCTAACACTAAGCATAGACTATGGACAAGGAATACTCCCGAAACTGTGGCATGAAACAAACAAGACTTACGTAGCAAGGCATGAAGCAAACAACTAGAGACAAGGCAAAACTCGCGTAACAGGTGCATGTAGCAAACAATGACGCCAGACTGAGCGTGGCGAGCAAGGTGAATAAATAGCTCTCTGCACTGCAAAAACTGAAATCTAAGTAAGATTAAATATCTCAAATAAGGGTGATTTTTGCTTATTTTCTGTCTGATAAGATAATTCTTCTCACTAAGCAGATTTTATGTTAGAGTGTTTTACTTGTTTTAAGGGTTTTGGTCCTAAATGATCTCAGTAAGATATTACAGCTTGTTGCTGAGATTTTAAGAGCTATATTGAGTAAAACATGCTTGAAACTATTTTGTCCAAATGTCCAAAACACACCCAGCAATGGTGCACAGGAAGGCGGGGAAGAAGAGGAGAAAATGCGGCCAAAATGGTCAAAAGTCCCAATTGTGTCCAAAATACCTCCCCGGGTTCCAGTCCCACGAGTCCCGCCGCCGGCCGCACAAGTCCCGGGATGCAAAAAATGTCCAAAACGCACCCAGCAAAGTCCCACGGGAAGTGGGGGAGAAAAGTGAGAAAAGTCGGCAAAAGTCCCCAAAAGTACCCAAAAATGTTCAAAATACCTACCCAGGTTTGAGTCCCACAAGTCCCGCCGCAGGCCGCACAAGTTCCGGGATGCCCAAAATGTCCGTAACACACCCAGCCGATTCCCACGGAGAGGGGGGATAAAAGTAGGAAAAGTCGGCAAAAGTCCCAAAAATGTTAAAAATACCTACCCAGGTTCGAGTCCCACATGGAACCCGGGTGTGATTTTTGAACATTTTACCGACTTTTCTCACTTTTATCCCCGCCTTTCCGTGGGTCTTTGCTGGGCGCGTCTTGGACATTTTGGGCATCCTGGCCGGCGGCGGGACTTGTGGGACTCGAACCTGGGTAGGTATTTTTAACATTTTTGGGACTTTTCCAACTTTGACCCCCGCTCCCCGTGGGACTCGGCTGGGTTTGTTATGGACATTTTGGGCATCCCGGGATTTGCACGGCCATACATAAGATTTTATGTTTCAGTGTTTTACTTGTTTTAAAGGTTTTGGTCCTAAATGATGTCAGTAAGATATTACAGCTTGTTGCTGAGATGTTATGACCTATATTGAGTAAAACATGCTTGAAACTAGAATATCAAGTGTTGCAAAGCTGTGTCATCAACACTCACAAGTATAAAACGACTTTTTTAAAGTAATAATTTCTTATTTCAAGCATGAAAAAAAAAATCATGACTTTGACACAATTATGTCTCATAATTAAAACAGATGACAGCCAAAAGGACTTTGCGGTTTTATTTTCAATGAAACAATAGAAAATACGTACTCATATAGTAGTATAGTTGTTATTATTGAGAATATACTTATTTTAAGGTATTTTTGGGTTCATTGAAGTTAGCTAATTTTACTTGTTTTGGAACGTCTTCACAAGACAAATATTCTTGTTCTATTGGCAGATAATTTTGCTTAGTTCAAATAAAATACCCCAAATTTTTGTATTTTTTTTCTTGTTTTTGAACACAGACTTTTTGCAGTTTGATTAGTGGTTGACAGCAGCTGAGCGTGGGACCACTAACCAGAGGCAGGTGAACCCAATTAATCCCCATGGTGACCAAAATAAACCCAGGAGTGCACAAAACAGAAACTAAGGGAGTCCAAAACTAACAGAACATAACAAAAACATGATCCAGACCACGGATCATGACAATGCGCACCGGGTTATAAGGCACACTGTCGAGTCTTGAGAAAAAAAAAAGGATTTTAAGTGCGCCTTATAGTCCGGAAAATAGGGTACCTGCTTAGATGCTAGCTAGTGGTTGTTTGAGCGCACTGCAGCAATTCCTGGATAGTCCCACTTCTTAATGCTTTAGCCACACGCAGGATTATCACAGGAATGAGGCGAAAATACAACCGTACCTACTGTAACTGGCATCAGTGTTTCACTGAACACCACTTTTCACTCATCATTTTATATAAAAAAAAAAATTGATTGTGTTTTTTCATAATGTTAATTGAAGTTTGTCTTTTACTCTCATACAAAAGTAAAACAAAAAAATTTAAACGGAAAAATAAAAACTAGAGATGTCCGATATTATCGGCCGATAAATGCTTTAAAATGTAACATCGGAAATTATCGGTATAATTTTTTGTATTATCGGTATCGTTTTCTTTTTTGTTTGTTTTTTTTTTTTTTATTAAATCAACATAAAAAACACCAGATACACTTAAAATTAGTACACCAACCCAAAAAACCTCTCTCCCCCATTTACACTCATTCACACAAAAGGGTTGTTTCTCTCTGTTATTAATATTCTGGTTCCTACATTATATATCAATATATATCAATACAGTCTGCAAGGGATACAGTCCGTAAGCACACATGATTGTGCGTGCTGCTGGTCCACTAATAGTACTATTCCATGGCTTTTAACACTGAGTGATATCCATCCTGCAATGGCACCCCATAATACACCTGCTGTGAACCTGTTTTTATATTTGTATGTTTTTTTTTATTTATTTTATTTTATTTTTTTATTTTTTTTAATTTTTTTTTAATGTTTTATTTATTTTATTTATTTCTTTTTTATCGTGTTCTGTTTGTGTTGTGTTGTGTTTGCTCGGTTCTCGTATTATCTTTTAACCTGCCCATTGCACAGCACTTTGGCTACCCCTGTGGTAAATTTTAAATGTGCTTTATAAATAAAGTTGATTTGATTTGATTTGATTTACTAACCTTTAACAGTTAATTTGACTCATTTTCATTCATTACTACTTTCTATGTAACTGTTTTTATATTGTTTTACTTTCTTTTTTTATTCAAGAAAATGTTTTTAATTTATTTATCTTATTTTATTGTATTAATTTTTAAGAAAAGGACCTTATCTTCACCATACCTGGTTGTCCAAAATAGGCATAATAATGTGGTAATTCCAAGACTGTATATATATAGCGGTATCGGTTGATATCGGTATCGGTAATTAAGAGTTGGACAATATCGGAATATCGGCAAAAAGCCATTATCGGACATCCCTATTAAAAACAATACATTGTGGAGTGGAACTTGTCTGTCCAACAACTCAAGAAGTACGCTCACCTGCTCCCGGGCACTAATCAGACGTCAACATACAAGGTCTACAACTACATGACTTCCTGTTCAGTGCAAAATAATCTTAAAAATAGAAGCAGTGTTATTATTGCATGTCTGGTTTTTTTTGTGCCCAATACTGACAATGTCTCTCCCCTGCTGTTCTCTCGCTCCTTTCTCCAGTTGCCATGGTTTGCGGGAGTGACTGAGCACACCTGAGCATCCCCGCCCTACTTAGACTGACCAGACACGCCTGCGGTCGCGCCATCTTTCTCTCGTGCCCTGTCACGTTGTCAACGCCAACTCTGCTCCCAGCTTATTGTGTTCCCGCCCCGCTCGTATTTTGGCTGGTTTGTGTTTTGCTCAGGTCCTCCTAGTCTTCCCTTGAGGCCACCTTTTGCTTCTTGTTTGTTTGTACTGTTAATACTAGCTTTTCCCTGCCAGTGATATTTTGTTTTGTTCTTACATCTGTTGACAATCCCTTATGGCTTAGCTGGCTGGTTTTCTGACTCTGGTAACTCCCAGCTAGTGTCACCACCTTTTGTTACCACCTGCTTTTGAAATCCTCATTTTTGCTAAACAAACCTCTCTGGTGTATTTTTGTGATCCAGTCTGAAAATAAGCGTAACAATTATTTTTTTTTTTTTAAATGTCTGATATCGTGGTCCGTGGTTTGTCACTAAAAGACAGCGATTCTCTGAACCAAAATTGTCAAAATGTCGAGTCGACTGTTTTACTTACAGACTTAAATTGGAGGAATTATGTTAAGAACTAGTGATGTCCGATAATGGATTTTTTGCCGATACATTGTCCAACTCTTAATTACCGATTCCGATATCAACCGATACCGATATACACTACCGTTCAAAAGTTTGGGGTCACCCAAACAATTTTGTGGAATAGCCTTCATTTCTAAGAACAAGAATAGACTGTCGAGTTTCAGATGAAAGTTCTCTTTTTCTGGCCATTTTGAGCGTTTAATTGACCCCACAAATGTGATGCTCCAGAAACTCAATCTGCTCAAAGGAAGGTCAGTTTTGTAGCTTCTGTAACGAGCTAAACTGTTTTCAGATGTGTGAACATGATTGCACAAGGGTTTTCTAATCATCAACTAGCCTTCTGAGCCGATGAGCAAACACATTGTACCATTAGAACACTGGAGTGATAGTTGCTGGAAATGGGCCTCTATACACCTATGTAGATATTGCACCAAAAACCAGACATTTGCAGCTAGAATAGTCATTTACCACATTAGCAATTTATAGAGTGTATTTCTTTAAAGTTAAGACTAGTTTAAAGTTATCTTCATTGAAAAGTACAGTGTTTTTCCTTCAAAAATAAGGACATTTCAATGTGACCCCAAACTTTTGAACGGTAATGTATGCAGTCGTGGAATCAACACATTATTATGCCTAATTTTGTGCTGCAAGGGGTTCGGGTATTTGCTCTGTTGTGTTTATGTTGTGTTACGGTGCGAAATGTGTTTGTCATTCTTGTTTGCTGTGGGTTCACAGTGTGGCGCATACTTGTAACAGTGTTAAAGTTGTTTATACGGACACCATCAGTGTGACCTGTATGGCTGTTGACCAAATATGCATTGGATTCACTTGTGTGTGAGAAAAGCCGTAGATATTATATGATTTGGCCGGCACACAAAGGCAGTGCCTTTAAGGTTTATTGGCGCTCTGTACGTCTCCCTACGTCCGTGTACACAGCGGCGTTATAAAAAGTCATAAATGTTACTTTTAGAAACCGATGCCGATCATTTCTGATATTACATTTTAAAGCATTTATCGGCCGATAATATCGGACTGACAATATTATCGGACATCTCTATTAAGAACCTCAGATATGCTAGAGGCAGACTGAAAGAAAACTCCAGGACTTACCCTGACTTACCGGATTTTTACCATGAATTGCCCCGACTTAAACGAGTTAAAAACTTATTCGGGTGTTACCATTTAGTGGTCAATTGTACGGGATATGTACTGTGTTGTGCAATCTACTGATAAAAGTTTCAATCAATCAATCAAACCGAACACAGTAGTAACCCACAGTGAAGCAAACGGACTGGCTCGAAAAGTCAACAAAACCGAATGCAACAACAAGGAACTACAACAAGTATATCAATTCAAATACAATAACATCCGATGGCGGATGCGAAAAATGAGATAAACGCATTGCCATGTCAAAAGACAGCTTCAACAAAATGAGTTTTATTTTTAGAAATAGAAACATCTTTGGTCATTGGTCCGCATTGCCGGCAGTAAGTCGGACACGTTTCCAGTGAGGGTTGGACTCCGCCAAGGCTGCCCTTTGTCACCGATTCTGTTCATAACTTTTATGGACAGAATTTCTAGGCGCAGTCAAGGCGTTGAGGGGATCCGGTTTGGTGGCTGCAGAATTAGGTCTCTGCTTTTTGCAGATGATGTGGTCCTGATGGCTTCATCTGGCCAGGATCTTCAGCTCTCACTGGATCGGTTCGCAGCCGAGTGTGAAGCGACTGGGATGAGAATCAGCACCTCCAAGTCCGAGTCCATGGTTCTCGCTCATAAAAGGGTGGAGTGCCATCTCCAAGTTGGGGAGGAGATCTTGCCCCAAGTGGAGGAGTTCAAGTACCTCGGAGTCTTGTTCACGAGTGAGGGAAGAGTGGATCGTGAGATCGACAGGCGGATACGTGCGGCGTCTTCAGTAATGCGGACGCTGTATCGATCCGTTGTGGTGAAGAAGGAGCTGAGCGGGAAGGCAAAGCTCTCAATTTACCGGTCAATCTACGTTCCCATCCTCACCTATGGTCATGAGCTTTGGGTTATGACCGAAAGGACAAGATCCCGGGTACAAGCGGCCGAAATGAGTTTCCTCCGCCGGGTGGCGGGGCTCTCCCTTAGAGATAGGGTGAGAAGCTCTGCCATCCGCGGGGAACTCAAAGTAAAGCCGCTGCTCCTCCACATCGAGAGGAGCCAGATGAGGTGGTTCGGGCATCTGGTCAGGATGCCACCCGAACGCCTCCCTAGGGAGGTGTTTAGGGCACGTCCGACCGGTAGGAGTCCAAGAGGAAGACCCAGGACACGTTCAATCATCAATCAATCAATGTTTATTTATATAGCCCTAAATCACAAGTGTCTCAAAGGGCTGTACAGCCACAACGACATCCTCGGTACAGAGCCCACATACGGGCAAGGAAAAACTCACCCCAGTGGGACGTCGGTGAATGACTATGAGAAACCTTGGAGAGGACCGCATATGTGGGTAACCCCCCCCCCCCCCCCCCTCTAGGGGAGACCGAAAGCAACGGATGTCGAGTGGGTCTGACATAACATTGTGAAAGTCCAGTCCACAGTGGATCCAACACATCAGCGGGAGTCCAGTCCACAGCGGGGCCAAGGGGAAACCATCCCGAGCGGAGACGGGTCAGCAGCGCAGAGATGTCCCCAACCGATGCACAGGCTAGTGGTCCACCCGGGGTCCCGACTCTGGACAGCCAGCACTTCATCCATGGCCACCGGACCTATGCAACTCCCCCTCGCAAGGGACAGGGGAGAAGAGGAGAGAAGAAAAGAAACGGCAGATCAACTGGTCTAAAAAAGGGGGGGTCTATTTAAAGGCTAGATTATACAAATGAGTTTTAAGATGGGACTTAAATGCTTCTACTGAGGTAGCATCTCTAACTGTTACCGGGAGGGCATTCCAGAGTACTGGAGCCCGAACAGAAAACGCTCTATAGCCCGCAGACTTTTTTTTGGCTCTGGGAATCACTAATAAGCCGGAGTTCTTTGAACGCAGATTTCTTGTCGGGACATATGGTACAATACAATCGGAGAGATAGGCAGGAGCTAAACCGTGTAATATTTTATACGTAAGTAGTAAAACCTTAAAGTCGCATCTTAAGTGCACAGGAAGCCAGTGCAAGTGAGCCAGTATAGGCGTAATATGATCAAACTTTCTTGTTTTTGTCAAAAGCCTTGCAGCCGCATTTTGTACCAACTGTAATCTTTTAATGCTAGACATAGGGAGGCCCGAAAATTATACGTTACAGTAATCGAGACGAGACGTAACGAACGCATGAATAATGACGTTGGGAAGACTATGTCTCCCGGCTGGCCTGGGAACGCCTCGGGATCCCGCGGGAAGAGCTGGACAAAGTGGCTGGGGAGAGGGAAGTCTGGGCTTCCCTGCTTAGGCTGCTGCCCCAGCGACCCGACCTCGGATAAGCGGAAGAAGATGGATGGATGGATGGAGAAATATCTCACTTGACACCAAACTCAGAGTCCTCAAAACGTATGTGTGTCACGATCCGTTGCCCGGGTCATGTTTTGTTTAGTTAAAGACTCCCTTAGTTCTGTTTCAGCACCCCTGGGTTTTTATTTTCTTGGTTGCCATGTGTCCTGATTATTTTCACCTTCCTCTGATTAGTGTTCGGGACGCTCACCTGCTCCCGGGCACTAATCAGAGAGCTACTGTATGTATTCCTGCTTTTTGCCACACTCAGTCTGGCAGTTACGTTGAATTCCTGAGCGAAGCTTTGCCATTTGTTGGCCTGTTTCTATGCTAAGCTTTTCCGTTAGCTTTGCCGTAGTTTCCCGTGCAATCGGCACGCTTTTCTGTTTATTTGTATGTTCCTGTACTTTTGTATTTTGACCGATTTATGGAGAATAAATCATTATCCTACCTGCATCCTGGGAAAACGATCCGCGCATTAACAATGCGACCCCCCCGTAACAATGTGTGGTCTCTCCTACTATACGACCGTGAATGCTGGATAATACGTAATCAAAAACTGAGGAAATTACAGGCAACTGAAATGTGATTCCGATTTCCTACGGTGACAATTCGAATGAACACGACTCTCGATTCAAACCGAAGTGAACCATTTGGATGTGAATCAAACTTTTTGCGCATCTGTACTGTATAATCAGATGTATTATTACTTGTGGTGTGGCAGGTCTTTGATATGTGCTTTCTGATATGTGCTGTTCATTTTTCTTGTACGTTAACAGAAGTCCTGATCTTGCTGAATGCACAACTTTTGTATCTTGCTGCGTAATTTTAATTGCGGATGCTAAATGTACCTTAAAATGACGACATATTGAAATTAGCATGGTGCTATGTGGAGGGAGGTGTGGCCAGCGCTGCCTGCAGGAGCGGAGGTCTCCGCCTCTGTCCATGGTGCTGAGGGCGGAGCAATTGGCAATGCCAACGGCGAGACACAGCTGAACAGGTGATTAGATTTCCCAGGTGGTACGAGTTGTCTAATCACCTGTTGTCTTTACCAGTAGCGGTCGGGAACAGCAGGGGGAGGAGGTCTTGGAGAGTTGGAGAGGAAGAACACGGACTGAAAAGTCAAATAGCGTAAACAATTGATGGTGAATAAAACCTTGTTCAACTCTGAACGCCAGACTCCTGTGAACGTGTGTGATCAGCGGAACCCGCTAGGATGCGACTTCCACATGCTAAATCTGGTGCAGGCATATTTTTAATGTAAGGAAGAGAGGAAACCCCAAGTCGAGCAACCTGAGACTGTGCACTACCTGAAAAACAGAAAAAGGGAAGCCAAGGTGAGCATCGGAGTCACAATCTAGATGAGCTGGTCAAGACTGATTAACTGAACATTGTTGTAGTGGACAAACAGTACAAGAAGGCATTTGCGAATTATGTAGCGATTAGCGGATGTCCCTATCCAATATTATGGTAGATATTGCTTCTATATTCCAGACTTTTTTCACTGAGAGCCGCATACATAAAAAATGTAAGGATGCGAGGGACACTTTTATAGTTTTTGTGTATTAAAGGTGGGAAAAGCATTTCAATGTATACAGCTTTTTGTCATCCGTGACAAAGCAATTTGGTGTAATATATTTAATTGATAAATATTTATACATAGTCGAGGTTACTGTGGTTTTTCCGTTGTACAGTGCTCAATACCGGGGTTAGGAGTAAAACTCCCCTGAGGCGCAGGGAATGAGGCTTGTAGGGATGAAATAGCCTCTGTTTGTTCCTAACAGTAACGTGTGTATATATATATATATATATATATATATATATATATATATATATATATATATATATATATATATATATATATATATATATATATACGGGACAAGCGGTAGAAAATGTATATATATATATATATATAGATATATATATATATGTATATATATATATATATATATATATATATATATATATATATATATATATATATATATATATATATATATATATATATATATATATATATATATATATATATATATATATACGGGACAAGCGGTACAAAATGTATATATATATATATATATATATATATATATATATATATATATATATATATATATATATATATATATATATATATGTATATATCCATCCATTTTCTACCGCTTGTCCTGTATACATATATATATATATATATATATATATATATATATATATATATATATATATATATATATATATATATATATATATATATATATATATATATATATATGTATATATCCATCCATTTTCTACCGCTTGTCCTGTATACATATATATATATATATATATATATATATATATATATATATATATATATATATATATATATATATATATATATATATATATATATATATATATATATATATATATATATATATATATATATATATATATATATATGTATATATCCATCCATTTTCTACCGCTTGTCCCGTATACATTTATATATATATATATATATATATATATATATATATATATATATATATATATATATATATATATATACATTAGGTCAGGAACAAACACAGAGGCTATTTCATCCCTATAAGCTTGTCTCGCAGGTTTCCTTGCTCTTCAGGGGAGTTTTACACCTACCCCGTATTGAGCACTGTATAACGGAAAAACCACAGTAACCTCGACCTCGATTTGTATTACTGAGTGTTGTTAAAAGGAAAGGCCATGTAACACAGTGGTAAAAATGCCCCTGTGCCAACTTTTTTGCAATGTGTTGCTGCCATTAAATTCTAAGTTAATGATTATTTGCAAAAAAAAAAAAAGTTTCTCAGTTCGAACATTAAATATCTTGTCTTTGCAGTCCATTCAATTGAATATAAATTGAAAAGGATTTGCAAATCATTGTATTCTGTTTTTTTTTTTACGATTTACACAACGTGCCAACTTCACTGGTTTTGGGTTTTGTATATAGACATATATACATATGTACATATATACATATATATATACACACATATACATATCACATATATAATTATATATGCACACATATACAGTATATATACATAAATACACACACACACGCACACACTGTGGACCGCCCTTGTTGTATTGCATTGTTTCAATTTTTATTTTTAAACGCATGTTCGGGATGCTTTGAGCCGATAAATTCGATTTTCAATGGGATTTGAGATATTCTGAGTTACCAGCTCCGTCACAGAATGTGAAGGCCCCACGGCATACAGTATATTTATAATAATACAATATTTCAACTTGTTGTCAGTGCAAGTATAAGCGTGTCTTGGCATGAAATCCAACGGCATGAAAAAAAAAAATGCAATTTTTTTTCATCGCCTTTGAAGAAAACAAAACAATCTTTAAAATTTGACAAATATAATTTGCATTCCTCTGCTGGAATCCCTCGCAAACCATGTAAGTGTATTACACCTCATTTAGGCCCCTGCGGTATGTTTTGGATTCCTTTGGCGTGACACAATTTGAAAAAAAAAAAAAAAAAAAGAGAGTATCGACTTTAGAAGCCATTACATTTGCACTGTCATTATCATCATTATCATCGACTTAATGATACGGTCGTGTGAGAGTGTCTTCCCTACAGACACACCTACAGAGACATGTTGTATACAATCTGTGGAAACATGCCCCAGACTTTCTTGACCTCATCAGCCGAGGTTTGGCTTCCTCTCTGTTGAGGCTTGTATCGCACAAAGTCCCAGGGAAAGATGGTTCCAACATGACCTCATCCATGCGAACAAAGGAACAGTGGGAGTGGAGGAGAGTGAGATGCTGGGAGGAGCGCAGTTGCTTTGAGTCTGAGCTAAAGCTGAGCCCCCTTCTAATGTTGTAGGGATTAGCATGTGGGAAATATACACTCCCGAACAACATTTGTTTTATTTTCAAATTTTACACTGGTGGATATGCAAAAACAAAAAAAACATGCCATTTATTAAAAACTGCTTTTAACCCTTGTGTAATGTTCATACTCAGCCAGCGTTTGTGGGTCTGATGGACCCGTTGCATTTTGTGGCTTTTAATGCCTCACAATCAAACACTTCTCGTGAGTCCGGTAGTCTGAGGAAACAAGTCTTTTATTTTCATACAGCAGTATGGTTTTGTTCTCCATCAAAATTTATCTCGGTCTCATGCAACTCCAACTATGTGTCTCGTTCCGGCTGCTGCTAATTAGGGCAACAGGTGATTAGATAACAAACCCCAGCTGGGCAATCTACTCACCTGTGTGTGTGTGTGGTACACAGAACACCAATTTCTACACTTCTATCACCAGTGGACCCGGACATCTTATATGTTATAGAAATGTGTAGGTGGGGTGTATGGTGTGTGGTCATTAAATATGTATTCTGATATATGTTTTTCACAGAAAATGGGCCAAAGTCAGAGAGTCTCAGTTTGAAAAATTAATTAATTGTATCATTTTTCTTTTTAATAAAAAAAATGAAAACGGGTCCCACAGACCCGAACACCACACAAGGGTTAAATGGGAGTTATACTTTTTTGGGAATGATGCCTTTCATGCACAATCCTTACGTGAGGCACGTTGTTCCCTTTTCTGTTAAACAACAGAACAAAATAGTGAAAAACTGCTAGTAAGAGGCAGCTGCTGCCCACTGCTCCCCTCACCTCCCAGGTGGTGAAAGAGGGGGATGGGTCAAATGCAGAGGACACATTTCACCACACCTAGTGTGTGTGTGACAATCATTGGTACTCTAACTTAACTAACAATGGAGGTAATGGGGATGCACTCTATTTAACCGATAAAGCCCTCCAAAAAATGTGCTAAAAAAGTACACTGAAATTCTTAATTTTTTATAAATAACTAAAATAATTACACACTGTGGGAAAACCCACTATATTGTATGTTTTGTATTTCTTATGCTTCACTGATAGTGTTTTAGTCTTAGTACTTTGTATGTTTTAATATCTAAACTTTGATTGTTTTAAATATTGGTTTTGTACCGTAGCACTTTAAGACTTATTTAAATTAAAGATGTGTTGCAAATAGAACCTATTATCATTATTTATCATTTCTGATATATACGTTGTGAAATGAAATATTTACACAGAAATATTTTGTAAATGTTTATTTACATACCTTAATTGTGTCTCAACGGTGCCTGTAACACGTCAGTAAAACGGCTGATCAAACAAAACAGAAATCATCGTCATGGACCCACTAGCTGCGTAAGCTAGCTCTCCAATCAGCTAAACAGACTCACTAACTCCACGGTGACGTTTAGTTAAACTTACTGAGGAATTTGTGAAACCGAAACAATACAAAAAGAAAGCCATTGTAAGTTAATAATACTAACACAAACACTTGTTAGTGTGTTAGCATATTAGCTAATGCTAACGACGCTCGCTTGATTACATTACAAGAGCACATACAAATATGCATGAACAAACTCCTACAGACATCACACATGGGACGGTTTAGTAAGTATAAACAGTTTTAGTTATATTGCGAAACGTACAAACCTTGCTTGGAGTGATGAATGAGGAATATATACGAGTAAAAACGCCATTGACGGCTAGAAGACTGAATGCCACTTCTACTCTTCTCTAATCAGAGTCAGCGCTTCTAAAAGTTTTTAACGATATCCTCCTGTCAACTGATTCTGGTAAAAATGTTGTCCTGGTGCTTTTAGATCTGTCTGCTGCGTTCGACACCGTCGACCACGCCACCTTAGTCACTCGTCTTGAGAACTGTGTGGGCATTAAGGGCGCCGCCCTCTACTGGTTCCGGTCGTACCTAACCGACAGGAGTTTTTGTGTAAAAATAGACAGTTGTATGTCTTCCACAGCTCCTTTACCACATGGAGTTCCCCAGGGCTCAATCCTTGCCCCAATCGTATTTGCGCTTTAGCTTCTCCCCCTTGGTTCTATTTTTAGGAAGTACGATATTGCATATTTCATTTTTATGCCGATGATTGCCAGATTTATTTTCCCATGGCACAAAATAACACGGTTCAACGTCTTATTGACTGCCTGCACGACATCAAAGCCTGGCTTTCAGCTAACTTCCTGAGCCTAAATGAAGACAAAACAGAAGTTATGTTGTTCGGTCCAAGTTGCTCTCCCTCCCCCAATGTTGACCTCGGCACTCTGACCCCGTATCTCAGCGACTGTGTCACAAACCTGGGGGTAAAGTTCGACTCAGATTTTAAATTTGAAGAACAAATCAGCAGCGTCGTTCAAAAAATCTTTTATCAATTACGCCAAATAGCGAAAGTGAAACCGCTTCTATCAGGACATGATCTCGAGAAATTAATTATTATTAATTAATTATGTAGGCATTAGCCAGGCCTCCCTCGCCCGCCTGCAGCTCGTGCAGAACTCTGCTGCTCGTCTGCTAACACAGACCCGCAGACGTGAGCACATCACCCCTATATTAGCGGCCCTTCACTGGCTCCCTGTGCGTTACCGAATCAATTTTAAAATGTCTAAACAACCCAACATATCTCTCCGGCCTCCTTCAGCCTTACTGCCCCACCCGATCCCTAAGATCAGCCGATCAGCTGCTACTGACGGTCCCTGACACAAGGCTGAAGCTTAGAGGTGACAGAGCTTTCGCCGCTGCTGCTCCCAAGCTCTGGAACGACCTACCTCTTAGTGTTAGACAAGCCTCCTCTCTTCCTGTTTTTAAATCTCTCTTAAAAACATACTTTTATTCCATGGCTTTTAACATATCCATCCTGCAATTGCGCCCCATAATACACCTGCTGTGAACCTGTTTTTATGTTTTTATGTTTTATTTATTTATTTTTTGTCGTGTTCTGTTTGTGTTGTGTTGTGTTTGCTCGGTTCTCGTATTATCTTTTAACCTGCCCATTGTACAGCACGTTGGCTACCCCTGTGGTACATTTTAAATGTGCTTTATAAATAAAGTTGATTTGATTTGATTTGATTAATCTGTCAAACAAATCATCCAAATATGTTGGCCTGTTCTTTCACCTTCGTCATTATCTTCCTCTTTATGCTCTGCTTACTCTGTACAAAACTCTCTTTGAACCACATCTAAACTACTGTAATGTCATCTGGTGTAACACCTTCCCTAGCTACCTTCACAAATTTGAATCCATGCAAAAGAAAATCATACGGGCCCTGTCATGGTCCAAGTTTAATGCCCCCACTCGACATCTATTCCATAATTATCATCTCTTAAGACAGAGGTCAATATTTATCACAATGCTTGTCTAACCTATCAAATCATTTACAGGCTGAATCTCAGGCTCTGTAGCTTGGTTTCTATCTATCGTCCCCAGCATGCCCACAACACTCGTAACTTTGACCTGATATCAGGTAAACATCGTCTACTGGCTTGTACTTCTCGAAGTGTTGTATGCAAGGGACCTGAGATTTGGAACCGGCTTGATGAGAGCCTCAGGATGCTTCTCCAACTTCAAAAAGAAACTGAAATCATACCTATTAACCACCTATCTCTAATGCCTCATGTAGGGTAAACTACTGTTGGGTTGTGCGTGGTTGAATGAATGCAGGGTTTCCCACACATTCATTTATTTGTGGCGGCCCGCCACGAAAGAATTACGTCTGCCACAATTAATTTTTTTTTTTTATTTATTTTTTTTGTCCTCTCCAGCTTCTCAGGCAAATCATATAGTTGATGTAGATGCCCATATCGGCTGTTCAGATTTGCTTTACAAAAGAGAAGTGTAGGATACTTCTCTTGTTGCCTTATTTGTATTTGACTTTATTAAATGTATTTATATTAGAAACACAACATGTGTATATAACAAAGGGTGCAAAGTCTGCAGGCAGTAGGAAACACATGGTTAAAGGCCTACTGAAACCCACTACTACCGACCACGCAGTCTGATAGTTTATATATCAATGATGAAATCTTAACATTATAACACATGCCAATACGGCCGGGTTAACTTATAAAGTGACATTTTAAATTTGCCGCTAAACTTCCGGTTCGAAACGCCTCTGAGGATGACGTATGCGCGTGACGTAGACCGGCGAACACGGGTATGCCTTCCACATTGAAGCCAATACGAAAAAGCTCTGATTTCATTTCATAATTCCACAGTATTCTGGACATCTGTGTTCGTGAATCTGTTTCAATCATGTTCATTGCATTATGGAGAAGGAAGCTGAACAAGCAAAGAAGAAAGTTGTCGGTGCGAAATGGACGTATTTTTCGAACGTAGTCAGCCACAACAGTACACAGCCGGCGCTTCTTTGTTTACATTCCCGAAAGATGCAGTCAAGATGGAAGAACTCGGATAACAGAGACTCTAACCAGGAGGACTTTTGACTTCGATACACAGACGCCTGTAGAGAACTGGGACAACACAGACTCTTACCAGGATTACTTTGATTTGGATGACAAAGACGCAGACGTGCTACTGTGAGTATGCAGCTTTGGCTTCTAAACATTTGATCGCTTGACCGTATGTGCGCAACTTTTTTTTGCGTATGTACGTAACTTTTTAAAAATATATAAGCTTTATGAACCTTGGGTTAGGTGAACGGTCTTTTGGGCTGAGTGATTGTGTGTGTTGATCAGGTGTTTGAATTGTATTGGCGTGCTCTATGGAGCTAGGAGCTAGCATAGGAGCTAGGAGCTAGCATAACACGTACCGTACCGTACGTGCGCGTCACGTACGTAACTTTTTAAAAATATATAAGCTTTATGAACCTTGGGTTAGGTGAACGGTCTTTTGGGCTGAGTGATTGTGTGTGTTGATCAGGTGTTTGAATTGTATTGGCGTGTTCTATGGAGCTAGGAGCTAGCAGAGGAGCTAGGAGCTAGCATAACAAACATGCAGGTGTTTTTATGCAGGATTAATTTGTGGCATGTTAAATATAAGCCTGGTTGTGTTGTGGCTAATAGAGTATATATATGTCTTGTGTTTATTTACTGTTGTAGTCATTCCCAGCTGAATATCAGGTCACCCCCGGCTCTCACAGCATCTTCCCTATCTGAATAGCTTCAACTCCCCACTAGTCCTTCACTTGCACTTTACTCATCCACAAATCTTTCATCCTCGCTCAAATTAATGGGGAAATTGTCGCTTTCTCGGTCCGAATCTCTCTCACTTCATGCGGCCATCATTGTAAACAATAGGGAACTTTGCGTATATGTTCAACTGACTACGTCACGCTACTTCCGGTAGGGGCAAGCATTTTTTTTATCAGATACCAAAAGTTGCAATCTTTATCGTCGTTGTTCTATACTAAATCCTTTCAGCAAAAATATGGCAATATCGCGAAATGATCAAGTATGACACATAGAATAGATCTGCTATCCCCGTTTAAATTTAAAAAAATCATTTCAGTAGGCCTTTAAGTGTAGGGAGTAAAACTGATGGCAGTCTAAAGTTCAAGATTTTTGGAGCTCTTTGTTCAGTGGATCAGATGTTTGATGAAGCTCTGTGTCTATCTACCACCACTACTGTTTTCTGTTTATTTGTTAGTGACTGTGGCAGGACACCTCTGCCTCTGTTTCACTTTATGTTGCTGGTAAATAATATGGTTGTAGTAGTAGGCTAAAGTTAAATTATTTAGTATGCACTAATTAAAGGGGCAAAGCTTTGAGACATTTTAGCTTTTATATTTTATAAGATATATTTTTTGTAAGAACCACAATTAATAAATATATTTCAGTGAATAACTTATTGTTAAAATCTGTATATAAATATGTACATAAAGTGTTGTAATTGTATTGTAAAATGGATGGATGGATGGATGGATGGACGTTTAAAACAAAACTGTTATTATTAATTAGTAAGTTTACATTTTTTGAGCCTTTTTAGAGAAAATCAAATCATTGTAGTAAATTATGCAAAATACTCGATTATGTCATTGTGACCACGCCCATAGCCACGCCCATAGTCACGCCCCCACCGCCACAGGTATCTTGGCAGTTTATGGGAAACACTGGAATGTATGTATGTATGTGTATGCTTGCTTTAGTGCTCCCATTTTGTGTTTATCATATAGCGTTTTTTGTGCTTGCCACCATGTTTCAGCATTCCATGCATATACTGACCTCTGGACCCCCCCTGCTAAAAGCTTCTTCTAACTTATCTGGGGGACCCTTTCACTTACCACCATCCTTAAATGGATATTCACTACTGTTGTAATTGTCATATGGTATTGTGAATAAACTTGAAACTTGAAACTCCAACAGAGGGGCATTGCAGCATCTGCAGTGAGCAAACTCGTCCGGAAGATGGCGGCATGGCACAAATTATAACACCTTTTAAGTATCTTTTTTTTTATTTTTTTAACCATTTGCTTTATGATCATCAGCGGAAAAAAATCCATGAATTAGCCGCACCGTTTTGTAAGCCGCAGGTTTCAAAGCGTAGGAAAAAAGTAGCGGCTTATAGTCCGAAATTTACAGTAGTAGGAAGTTGGTAGTGTGTGTATCATTTTGGGAGATGCATTATTCATAATCAAGCTGTTATACAATGTACAGTATGATACAAATATTTATCGGTACACACTATCCCCGGAGTTTTTCTCAGCGTTTTATCGTGTTCTTGATTGGCTACCGTACAACCAGACAAATTTATGCGGGAATTGTTTTGTTGCACTATACCGCACTGATACCAGACTAAAGGTATCATCCAGGTGCTCGGACAAGATGGTAAAACATTTGGATTTTAACGAGTTGGAAAATGACCTGATTTTGTCCGTCTAAAACGATCACTCTGAACAAGAGAACGGTTAAATTAACCCTTGTGTGGTGTTCGGGTCTGTGGGACCCGTTTTCATTTTTTTATTAAAAGAAAAATTATACAATTAATTAATTTTTCAAACTGAGACTCACTGACTTTGGCTCATTTTCTGTGAAGAACATATATCAGAATACATATTTAATGACCAAACACCATACACCCCCCCTACATATTTCTATTACATATAAGAGGTCCGGGTCCACTGGACCCGGGGCTAATAGAAGTGTGGAAATTGATGTTCTATGGTTTGAAAAATCCCTCCTTTTTGGGACCACCCTAATTTTGATAGATTTTAGACATTCTCTATTGGATGCAATGGTTTTCCGTATTGGGATCATGATACCGGTCCTAACTTGTTGACCAGTCCTCATATGGACGGTACTGTTCCTTGTTGATGTCTCAAGAAGGGTAAAAACACACACACACACACACACACAGCAGGCCTAGACAGGAGGAGGACAGAGTGTAGGTACACAGAACATCAGAGGGTCAAATGTGCGAGAAAATGAGAGCAGACAGTGTTGACAAACAATGTTGCAACCTTGTGTGGGAACCGCGGGTGCAGAAACACAAAAAAAGAATCCCTGTGGGATGCAGAAACTGGCAGAGAAATTTTCCGTGCAACGTTCATATTGTTGTTACTCAGCCAGCGTTTGTGGGTCTGATGGACCCGTTGAATTGTGTGGCTTTTAATGCCTCACAATCAAACACTTCTCGTGAGCCCGGTAGTCTGAGGTAGCAAGTCTTTTATTTTCATACAGCAGTATGGTTTTGCTTCTCCAGCAAAATGTCTCACGGTCTCATGCGTCTGCTCACCAGCAACTCCAACCATGTGTCTCGTTCCAGGCTGCTGCTAATAAGGGCGACAGGTGATTAGATAACAAACCCCAGCTGTTTGATTGTGAGGCATTAAAAGCCACAAAATGCAACGGGTCCATCAGACCCACAAACCCTGGCTGAGTAACAACAATATGAACATTACACATGGGTTAAGTTGTTTTCTCTGTCAGCCCCCCTTACCTCTCTTGTCTACCTTCAGTCAACGGTCAGTTGGAATTCAATTGAAAAAAGGTGAACTACTTTTAGGCCCAGGGCCCCGAGAAGTACGTAATAATATTCCAATGTATTTTGCTAACACTGATGCACTTCAAGACGCTGGGAGGAATCAGCAAGTGACACCGAGGAAAAACATTCCGCGACGGGGACCTGCTCAGGCTCACGCCGCTACCCCGTCGCCTTACCCAGCAAGTGTGACGGGGGCCACATTAGCGTTCCACTGACACGGGGAGGGGAATCCGAGACGCGAGAATATCTGTGGATCTGTAACAAGCCGTGGTCTACATTTCTCCTTGGCACGCATTTGCCGGTTATTTTTAATTTGTGTGTCATTTTTAGATGTTTTTTTTAATCTTTTTTTTTAGTTGGATTCACATGCGTGACTGCAGTTTGTTTTGATAAACATCAGCCTTTATGGACTTTAAAAAAAGGGCTTTGTGTTGTTTTAAAGGGTGTGTGCACAGGTGAGGATGGCTCACAGGGCTTATGTTTGTAATACGAACTACTTGTTTTTTTAATTTTTTATGCCATTTATTATGATTTCATTTTTTTTTTCCCACTTTCAGACGTACAGAAATGGAAAAAATGTTCAATCTAAGGAAATAAATGTCCATATTCTCCTGTAACAATTTCCCCCTCCTTGACAGATCACTTAATACCACTGGTCTTGTTATGGGAGCACCCTAATTTTGACAGAAAAAAGACCTGATTAGTTTTTGCTTTCTATTTTTAGACTTTCCATTCCCACCCAGGTCTCCATAGAGACGGAGCTGACGAACACAAATCACTTGGCGGCTGTGTTTGCACAGAGGCGGGTTTCCTTTAGCTTTGTGTCAGTCTCTCCATCACATTAGAAGAGGCGGGTCTGATTCAATTTTCTTTATAAAAAAAAAAAAAAAAGGTTTAGTGGCCGGGAACCATTATCTAAGACTACGTTTACACTGCAGGCCAAAGTGGCCCAATAAGAGTTGTAGAAATCTGGAGAAGTCTGATTTTTATCAGACTCCAGTAAAAATTAACATTGACCCAGCAAATGTGGTCACATTTTCAGTAGACCCATAATAAATTCATAAAAGAACCAAACTTCACAAATGTATTTTTTGTGACCAACAAGTATGTGCTCCGATCACTCTATCACAAAAAATAAGAGTCGTAGAAATCTGTAGATTTTTTTCCCAGCTGACAGGTGAAATGTGATTTTTATCAGACTCCAGTATAAAGGCGCACAGGCCCCAATGTGGCCCCAATGTGGCCGCAACATCGCTTGCATGTGCAGTTCAATAAAGTTGACTGGATTCCGTAAGTAAACAAAGAACTCACTCCTACTACTACAAAATAAAATAAAAGTTGCCACACCTTAAAACAGGGGTGTCAAACGTACGGCCCGCGGGCCGGATCAGGCCCACGAACAGGTTTTATCCGGCCCGCGGGATGAGTTTGCGAAATTTTGGAATGAAAGAAACTGCTCTTCTAAATGTGTCCACTAGATGTCGCAATAGCAATTATTTGTATCATTTTAGATGATGCTACATATGTAAAAACAAAAACAAAAAAAACACATGATCTTAGTGCACCAGTTGAGAAAAATGAGCAAACTACATAAATAACATCCTGTTTTTTGATTTTGATATTTTTTTATCTTAATAGATTGAAAATTACACCTATGAGTTGACTGATGAACATTATCACATCATTTATTCAGAAAGTATAAGTAACGACAAATAAAGATAGAATACTATTAACTGCAACATGTATGTGTAAAAAAACCCATCAACATTATGATTTGTTAATTTTCAGAATGTGCTTGTTCTATTTTTAAACAAAAAAAAAAATCTGAAGTTGTCTTTATTTTTAAGTTATCGTGCCGTGATTTTACCAGTCCGGCCCACCTGGGAGTAGATTTTTCTCCATGCGGCCCCCGATCTAAAATGAGTTTGACACCCCTGCCTTAAAAATTAGTGTTTTTTTTACGTGAAAATATATTTAAATTATATAATGTATGAATGGATATATATAGTTTAATACATGTGGGAGTGTTCTAATCATTTAATAGCTGTAAAACTGCATTTAAAAAAATGTTTTTGCCTATTATTCACAATCATTGCCTATTATTCGCAATCATCAAATCGGACTTCACATGGACAAAGATAAGACCTTCTGGAGGAAAGTTCTGTGGTCAGAAGAAACAAAAATTGAGCTGTTTGGCCACTCAATATGTTTGGAGGAGAAAAGGTGAGGCCTTTAATCCCAGGAACACCAGACCTACCGTCAAGCATGGTGGTGGTAGTATTATGCTCTGGGCCTGTTTTGCTGCCAATGGAACTGGTGCTTTACAGAGAGCAAATGGGACAATGAAAGAGGATAATTTCCTCCAAATTCTTCAGGACAACCTAAAATCATCAGTCCGGAGGTTGGGTCTCGGGCGCAGTTGGGTGTTCCAACAGGACAATGACCCCAAACACACGTCAAAAGTGGTAAAGGAATGGCTAAATCAGGCTAGAATTTGGGTTTAAGAATGGCCTTCCCAAAGTCCTGACTTAAACGTGTGGACAATGCTGAAGAAACAAGTCCATGTCAGAGAACCAACAAATTTAGCTGAACTGCACCAATTTTGTCAAGAGGAGTGGTCAAAAAGTCAACCAGAAGCTTGTGGATGGCTACCAAAAGCGCCTTATTGCAGTGAAACTTGCCAAGGGACATGTAAGCAAATATTAACATTGCTGTATGTATACTTTTGACCCAGCAAATTTGCTCACATTTTCAGTAGACCCATAAAAAATTCATAAAAGAACCAAACTTCATGAATGTTTTTTTGTGACTAACAAGTATGTGCTCCAATCACTCCATCACAAAAAAATAAGAGTTGTAGAAACCAGTAGAAGTCAGATTTTTTTTCCCCCAGCTGACAGGTGAAATGTGATTTTTTTATCAGACTCCTACACTGCAAAAAGTCAGTGTTCAAAAACAAGAAAAAAAAATACAAAAAATGAGGGGTATTTTACTTGAACTAAGCAAAATTATCTGCCAATAGAACAAGAAAACTAGCTAACCTCAATGAACCCAAAAATACCTTAAAATAAGTATATTCTCACTAATAACAAGTGCACTTTTCTTCGTAGAAAAAAAGAAGACCTTTTTGCTCAATATGTTGAAAAATATTCTTAAATTAAGTAAATGCTAGTGCCATTATCTTGACATAATGATAAGCGCTCGTTATCATGATTTTTTTTTTCATGCTTGAAGTAAGAAATTATTACTTTAAAAAAGTAGTTTTATACTTGTGAGTTTTGATGACACAGCTTTGCAACAGTTGATATTCTAGTTTCAAGCATGTTTTACTCAATATAGGTCATCAAATCTCAGCAACAAGCTGTAATATCTTACTGAGATCATTTAGGACCAAAACACTTAAATCAAGTAAAACACTCTAACATAAAATCTGCTTAGTGAGAAGAATTATCTTATCAGACAGAAAATAAGCAAATATCACCCTTATTTGAGATAATTAATCTTACTTAGATTTCAGTTTTTGCAGTGTACTACTACAAAATAAAATAAAAGTTGCCACACCTTAAAAACGAGTGTTTTTTTATGTGAAAATAAACTTAAGTTATATAATGTATGAATGGATATACCTGTATATAGTTTATTATATTTGGGATGGATCTAATATTTTAACGGCTATTAAAGGGGAACTGCATTTATTTATTTATTTTTTTTGCCTATTATTCATAATCATCAAATATTGTTGCCAAACAGCTCAATTTTTGTTTCATCTGACATCACATGGACAAAGATAAGACCTTCTGGAGGAAAGTTCTGTGGTCAGATGAAACAAAAATTGAGCTGTTTGGCCACAATACCCATCAATATGTTTGGAGGAGAAAAGGTGAGGCATTTAATCCCAGGAACACCATGCCTACCGTCAAGCATGGTGGTGGTAGTATTATGCTCTGGGCCTGTTTTGCTGCCAATGGAACTGGTGCTTTACAGAGAGTAAATGGGACAATGAAAGAGGAGAATTTCCTCCAAATTCTTCAGGACAACCTAAAATCATCAGCCCGGAGGTTGGGTCTCGGGCGCAGTTGGGTGTTCCAACAGGACAATGACCCCAAACACACGTCAAAAGTGGTAAAAGAATGGGATTGAGGGGAAGACACGAAAAGATGATCATTTTGCACCCACCTTGTTTTTTTTATTTTTAACCCTTAACGAGGGCTATGATTAATCATTAATTTACACAGGAAGATATAAACAGTCCATCAGTCAGCTTCCTAGTGAGAGCAGACATTGTAAAGTAAGTGATGTTGTATTATGTTTGTTGTCTCTCATGAAGTCTGCCATGAGTAGTGTCATGTTGCAGCCATTGTGATGTGTCGATACAATTATTAAAAACATGAGAAAACTACATAAATATTGCATGTTATTATGAATGTGCCTCTTGCTACATTACATATATACACTACCGTTCAAAAGTTTGGGGTCACCCAAACAATTTTGTGGAATAGCCTTCATTTCTAAGAACAAGAATAGACTGTCGAGTTTCAGATGAAAGTTCTCTTTTTCTGGCCATTTTGAGCATTTAATTGACCCCACAAATGTGATGCTCCAGAAACTCAATCTGCTCAAAGGAAGGTCCGTTTTGTAGCTTCTGTAACGAGCTAAACCGTTTTCAGATGTGTGAACATGATTGCACAAGGGTTTTCTAATCATCAATTAGCCTTCTGAGCCAATGAGCAAACACATTGTACCATTAGAACACTGGAGTGATAGTTGCTGGAAATGGGCCTCTATACACCTATGTAGATGTTGCACCAAAAACCAGACATTTGCAGCTAGAATAGTCATTCACCACATTAGCAATGTATAGAGTGTATTTCTTTAAAGTTAAGACTAGTTTAAAGTTATCTTCATTGAAAAGTACAGTGCTTTTCCTTCAAAAATAAGGACATTTCAATGTGACCCCAAACTTTTGAACGGTAGTGTACGTAAAGCTTCTAAAACCTTGATGGAGGTGTTTGGTTCTACTGTTAGCTGACTTTCGTGTACGTTTATTTACCAGTTGCAATGCATACAAAAAAGATAAACATCCATGTGTTTGTCTCACATAAGGATTGTGAATGACAGACATAGTTTTAAAAAAAAAGTGCATTTCTCCTTTAATTGAAACAAAGGAGAGCATGATCAAACTTTTCAAGAGATAAATCATGACACAATGTTGCAAAAGATGTTGATTGTTCGCAGTCAGCTGTGTCTAACATCTGGATCAAGTACAAACAACATGGGAAGGTTGTAAAAGGCGAGCAAACTGGTCGACCGAGGAAAACATCAAAGCCTGCACAGAAAACTTAAAGCAAAATGTCTTGAAAAGACAAAATAAATGAAGAACAAATGGGTGGAAACCGGAGTCAATGTCTTTTTTAAATTGAGCCCACTGGCTCTGCTGTTGAAATGTCACGGGAATAAAAGGCAGACATGAGCCATGCGTAAGTGGAGGTTTATTTATTTGATGTTTATGTCTACAAAACTACGCTTAACAAAAATAGACAAAGCACAGTGAGTAAGGAAATGTGTGTCCGGTCAATTATGTCGTTTGTAACAATGCTTCTTCTCAATCATTTTTTGTAGAGTTGTTTATTACCCTTTTAAGCAATGCCCCATGGGTTGCACCCATGAAACATTGGCCAAATCTTCTCTGCCAGTGCCAAACATCCAATATGCTGTTGCTATTGACTCTTGTTTTGAGCTTCTGGTAGCCCCAGATCAGCACATGTAAGTATTTGCCCCGCAACAGTGAGAATCGATATTTGTAGGTGTCTGCTCCAAGAATCTGCATTTGACTGATCCGAATAAGGCCCATGCGATCGGGCGACCTCAAGCTAAATTTTTTGGAGTGGACCCTAATACCACTTCTAAATTAAAAGCCAAGTTCCATATAACGGGGGTTGTCAGAGACAGGTGTCCCAAGAAGACGACACCCCAAGAAGACCGTTTTTTTCTCTCCCTGTCAGCACTTAAGTACCGTGGTCTGTCTTCGGCAGATTTGTAGTCAAAGTCTGCAGGATGATATGGCCGACGGCTCTATGCCCAGACAATCTGGCACGGACTGAAGGCAACCAATCTCATAGGGCTGCCAGAAGCCCTGTCATGGCTGGCCTTTACCGTCAGGGCCAACACTGCACTGGAACCTGAAACATAAGGAAGAACAGTATGTGCCTTCCGCCCGATTGTAGCTGAGATAGGCTCCAGCGCCCCCCATGACCCCGAAGGGAAAAAGCGGTAGAACATGGATGGATGGAAGTATGTTCAGCGAAGACTCCAGATTCCGCCCACAGCGACTGTATCGCAGGGTCAAAGTGTGAAGAAGACTCTGTGTTTCTCAACCCTAGGAATGGGCACCGAATCCTGTACTTTCTTGGTACGGACCAAATCCAGCCAGTCCTACAGGGTACCAATTTACGTAAACCGGAAGAATGCTATGTTCCGGTACCTGGGTTGGTTAGCCGGCTCTAACTAGAGATGTAGCGATAAACAATATTATTGATAACTGCTTTAAAACTCCCGACGGTTAGTAGTACCGATTTAAAATAAATGGATCGAAAAACCGTGATTGATAACTGGACATACTTTGCATGTTTGGTCCTAGAGCCAACACAAATCTTGGAAAAAAGCTTTCAGATATGCTGCCCCATGATCATGGAAAAGCTTAAAAAAGTATCTGAGGTTACCAGAACTGATCTCTTTGGGGGAATTTCAGGCAATTTTAAAAGATCGAGAAACTGTTTCTGTTGGGCTTTATACTTGTTTTTTAGTTGTTTTGTACTGAAACATTGTATCACATCTTTTTATGTTAATATGTAGTATGTAAGTAATTATTTTTTTCAGTTGTGGTGTGAATTTAGTCTTCTCCGACTGTTGTTGCAGTGTTAGATACTAAGGGTCTAATCGTACGGTTGATGCATTTTGGCGTGAGCTTGCATGCAGTTTCGGATGCCTCTGTTCGCTGGGTTTTCAGTCCGGCTACATTATGGACGTACTTATTTCAGAATTAAGTAACGCCCTCAGCCAAAGGGGGTGGAGCTCCTCTGCTTCAGGCCGTGAGGAAATCTCGGCATGCACATAACACAGACGTGCTACATGCAGTACCATATATACTGCTAAAAACAGCTTATTTGTGCGGGAGTACCTAATGTTAATTCATAGACGGGGGCCAGAATAGTGGAAAGATGCCATCCCATGACTTCTGGAATAATTAGAACAAGAGTGCCGGAGGATCTCAGGTTCTTCTTATCAAAAAGATAAGAAGGCCAGATACCTTAAAAACATTAATAAACCATAAGAACCTTAAAACCCTCAAACACACGGGGAGCCAATGCAGAGATTTTAAAACTGGTGTAATGTGGGCCCGCCTTCTGGTCTTCGTCAGGACACCTGCCACTGAATTTTGGAGTAGTTGTAAAGGTGCAATAACTTTTTTAGGAAGACCAGAAAAAAGGGTGTTACAATAATCTATACGGCTCATAATAATAGCATGCATAAGCGTCTCCATGTTGCAGCATTTATAACACTGGCTGATGTATTTAAACAGGACAATGGTCAATACGCCAATTGTGTACCGCCAATGTAGTGATACACAATGTAGAATACAACTACGATAGTTTGTTTCTTTATATGACCATTGAAGTCATATATTGTTCAACAGTTGAACAAATGCTTAATTTCAGCTAAAATAATAACATACTGTGAGGGTAGTGTGATTATTACTCATTGATGTATTCATGGAGTGCAGGTCTTGTTGTGAAATCAGTTTTTGAGATGCTCTGCAATAACCTTAATAAAGGTGGTTTCAAGACAACTTCAAATATGCGTTATACTTTATATTTTTGTCGACTAAAATGTTGAGTAATTTAGACGAATAAAACTAAACCAATTTAGATAACTGAAATATGACTGAAACTAAAATATATTTACGTCAAAAGCAGTGACGTGCGGTGAGGTTCATGGCTGGTGAGGCACTGACTTCATCACAGTCAGATTTACAAACATATGAACCCTAAAGAGTATCTTATTCACCATTTGATTGGCAGCAGTTAACGGGGTATGTTTAAAAGCTCATACCAGCATTCTTCCCTGCTTGGCACTCAGCATCAAGGGTTGGAATTGGGGGTTAAATCACCAAAAATTATTCCCGGGCGCGGCGCCGCTGCTGCCCACTGCTCCCCTCACCTCCCAGGGGGTGATCAAGGGGATGGGTCAAATGCAGAGGACAAACTTCACCACACCTAGTGTGTGTGTGACAATCATTGGTACTTTAACTTAACTTTATCTTTACACATACAAACTGTAGCACACAAAAAAGCACATTTAATTAAAAAAAATGTTATTATGGTCTTACCTTTACTTATAAATTAAGTCCATGCGCCGCTGTTGTGCTGGATTGGTGCGCCCCCGCCGTGGAGTGCACCCCCTGACGGGAGTGTTGTGTCGGCTGGGGCCCGCACTTGGACTTTCCGCGTGCGGGATTGAGTCTATTTGGAAAAGTTGTTTGATGGGGGGCCGGGCGGTGCAGGGACGGTGGTGTTCGTGTTGGAGGAGTTGTGAATGACTGAAATATGAAATCCGTGCTGCAGTCTGCAGGTGTACCTAATGTTGTGGCCCTGCGGTCGTTCGCGGCTCCTCCAACGCGAGCATTGTTGTTTTTGTACTTTTTGGCTTCTTGTTGGGTGACTTTTTTGAGTGGGTTCGGTCTTGCACAAGGGGGTTTGGGTGTGGGCTTTGGTTGGTGTGGCACTCCCGTCGATGTCCATTCGACGGCGGGGGTGCATTCTCTACCACCAGGAGGCGGGATTACTGCGAGCCTCAGCCAGTGCGTCTTCGCAGCAGTTTTATGATTGCTCAGCACAAGAAATACTTACACACATACAGTTGTTGACAAAATACACTGTACATGATATACCTCAGCTAACTAAACTATGGAAATGTATAATATAGTTCATATAGCAATATGGTCTCACTGCACAGCAGGCCAGCAGTTAGCCGAGTCCGCAATCGATGTTGAGGCACAACGCAGTGACGTGCCGCACCGTCTCTTCTCAGTATTTGAACGGCAAATGTGAAAATTCAGCGATTTTGAATAAAAATAATCTAAAACTGGTGAAGTTAAATGGAAAATAACTTTATAGTATAATCACTGGATACATATAACAATTTAATACTTTTTTTTTCTTTTTACATTATTTTTCTTTCCATGATGGCCCGTGAGGCCCCGCCTTACCTGCCTCCAGCGACTGCACGTCACTGGTCAAAAGACTGACTAAAACTAAACTCCTTATAATACGGTGCGCCCTTATGGTCCAAAAAATACGGTAATTCATATACATATTGCTAATAAAAAGTTAATATATTGAAAATGTATGGCGGAACTTTTTCCCCTGGTTTATTTAGTTAGTCCTCATTTATCAAATATCATACCCATATTTTTACTGACCGCAAATGGTGTTTGCATTTGTGCATTATTAAAATGATTAAGAATGCAAAGAACCATTTGCACTGGCCCTCCTACGTGCCCAAAGATATCTGTCTGTGTTCTTTTTTCAGCTCAGTCTGGAATATGATTTCATGGTCTACTGAGTTAAAAGCAGTTCCTGAACCCCCGCAGGCGAGTGTTTGTGTCTGTTGGCCACAAGTGTTAAAGGCTCGTTCATTTTATCATTGCTTGACCTGGGACAACCTTCAACTGTTATAATTGGTTACCAACCCAAAAAGGGGCTGGATTCTCTACACCGGGGTTGTTCCCTTGTGTTCTTACTTTTGTTGCCGTTGCCTTGATATTGTGCCAGTTCTTTTTGCTGAATGTCCTCAAATGGCCCCATGGCGGTGAGCAGTCCTGGCTCATCCCACAACTGCAGGTGTTCCCAGTGGTTGTGGCCATGTCCTTACCCTTTCCGCCCTTAAATGGGAACTCGGAACAGAACGGACACACCCGGGGGTTCTGCACCAGAATGGATCCCACTTGGGCCGAGGATTCGACTCCGGGAGGGGGCATTTTAATTTGAGGTCAAAGGGACACAAAACAGAAGCATTGTGGCCTTGGTCTGGTAACAATGACACAGCAGAACTAATTGACATAAGTAGGAACCGCGACACAGCTGCAGCTTTCAACCCACAATGACACAGCATGTCATCGAGACATTTGCGGAAGCTGTTTCTACTATTTCAAAATAGACCTAAAATACTGCTAAGCCTTCTACAAAATCCTGTATTGCTGGGTACCTCAGCCTCAGGTAAGTTATGTTGCGTGTAGGGGAAATACTTTATGTTAATTAGAGATGTCCGATAATGGCTTTTTTGCCATTACTCTTAATTACCGATACTGATATCAACCGATACCGATATATACAGTCGTGGAATTAACACATTATTATGCCTAATTTTGTTGTGATGCCCCGCTGGATGCATTAAACATTGTCACATGGTTTTCCAAAATAAGAGAACAACTTCAACTCCAGTTATGGAAAAAAATGCCAACATGGCACTGCAATCTTTATTATTGAAGTCACAAAGTGCATTATTTTTTTTAACATGCCTCAAAACAACAGCTTGGAATTTGGGACATTCTCTCCCTGAGATAATCCTGATACCCACTACAACAGGGGTGTCCAAAGTGCGGCCCGGGGGCCATTTGCGGCCCGCAGGTCATTTTTTAATGGCCCCACGACACATTCTAAAAATACGATTAAAAAAAATCAAAACATAAAAAATGGTATAAAAGAGCCAACAGGTGAAATGTAACAAGAAAATGTTACAATGTTTACTGTAATAACACAAAGCTGCTATGCAGGCTGTTTCTTTCTTTAAAAAAAAAAAAAAAGAATCAAAATCAATGTCATTATGAATTATTGACTTATTTAAGGCACCATTTACATCACATTGAATATTCCACTTTGAGATAGTTTTTTTGGGAAAATGTTGCATATTTTGTGTTTGCCATTTAGAAAACAGTTAGTTATTTTATTTTTATTTTTTTTTGAGGGGCCTAAAACAAACAAACAAAAAAACAACAATAAAAATTATAATTGACGGATAGATCAGAACTTGATCTTGAGACAATTGTGTTAAAAGTTTAAAAAAAAAAAAAAAGATTTATTTTTTTTAAACTTTACTGAGCAGGACCTTTTTGGATCCCCAATCATTTTAGTGGGACTTTTTTTTGAGTGTCATTGCTCAAAAAATAATAATTAATTAAAATCAATGTTGTTATGAGTTATTGACCTTTTTAAGGCTCCAATTATTATATAATCCAAAATATTCCACTCAAATTTTTTTTTGGTGAACATATTGCATATTTTGTGTTTTTTTCCATAAGAAAACAGGGTTTTCTTTGACAAAAAGGGCATATAACTTAAATCTTTAACAACTTTATATTGACAGATAGACCTAATGTTGATCTAGAGATTTAAACCTTGAATAATACGTTTTCTTGAATAATAATTAGTGCAAGACTGCCTGGTATACTGTATAACAGGAAATTATAAACTGGGCTCAATCTTCCCCGCGCTAACGTATTTGTATGAGTAACACAAATGTGCTGCAAGCTAGTGGTGAGTGCTTGAAGTGGCCTACCTGTCAGCCAGAGCTTCTGAAATGCTGAAGGAAGACGTCTTGCTTTCTCCTCGCATAACCAACTTTTTGCAGTCATTGCAAATTGCCAGTTTTTTTTATCCATCAGACACTTTAAAATAATCCCAAGCCATAGACATGGTGTCGTTAGTCAGTCACCGAGCGAGCTCACTTGTTAGCCACGGCTACAGCACCGGCAACAACACACTCTTGTTGTTGTTATGCTCCGCTCGCGGCGGTTTGATGAGGTCATCAAGCGTCGCCAGTAAACCTCTCATGCCGCAGTCATCAACTTCTGTGTTGTGTGTGGGAGAAGGGAGAGGGGCGGGGCTGCTGACTTGGAGACGTACAGCGGCGTTTTAAAAAAAGTCATTAATTTTATTTTTTGAAACCGATACCGATAATTTCCGAAATTACATTTTAAAGCATTTATCGGCTGATAATATCTCTAATGTTAATGTCTCTTATTTTATGGTAGTAATTGTCAAACTGGGGTACCAGGTTCCATCTAGTGCAGTGGTTCTTAACCTTGTTGGAGGTACCAAACCCCATTAGTTTCATATGCGCATTCACCGAACCCTTCTTTAGTGAAAAATAAAAGTTTTTTTTTTTCAAATTCAAGACAAAGTCATATGTTTTTAGTAACACTTTAGTATAGGGAACATATCCGAAGTAACAAAGACTTAATTTAGAGTTTTTTGGACACTAGGGAAACATATTCTAAGTGACAAAGACTTAATTTAGAGTTATTTGGTTAGGGTTAAGGTTAGAGGGTTAGGGCCAGGGTTAGAGGGTTAGGGTTATAATGAGGCCATGCCGAATAAGGCATTTATAAGTACGTAATAATGACTAGTTAAAAGCCAATATGTTAATAAGCAACTAATTAATGGTGAATATGTTCCCCATACTAAAGTGTTACCATGTTTTTTTACTGGTGCACAAAATGAACCGTGCATGAACATCACCTTGTTCAAAGAACAAAACCAACACAGTGCATAAACTCACAACAAATTGCACACCTGCAAATCAGTCTGACTTCTGTAATACGCCGATAGGGAGAAGTTTTTATTTACACGATGAGTCAATCAATCAATCAATCAATCAATGTTTATTTATATAGCCCTAAATCACAAGTGTCTCAAAGGGCTGTACAAGCCACAACGACATCCTCGGTACAGAGCCCACATACGGGCAAGGAAAAACTCACCCCAGTGGGACGTCGGTGAATGACTATGAGAAACCTTGGAGAGGACCGCATATGTGGGTAACCCCCCCCCTCTAGGGGAGACCGAAAGCAACGGATGTCGAGTGGGTCTGACATAACATTGTGAAAGTCCAGTCCACAGTGGATCCAACACATCAGCGGGAGTCCAGTCCACAGCGGGGCCAACAGGAAACCATCCCGAGCGGAGACGGGTCAGCAGCGCAGAGATGTCCCCAACCGATGCACAGGCTAGTGGTCCACCCGGGGTCCCGGCTCTGGACAGCCAGCACTTCATCCATGGCCACCGGACCTATGCGACTCCCTCTCGCAAGGGACAGGGGAGAAGAGGAGAGAAGAAAAGAAACGGCAGATCAACTGGTCTAAAAAAGGGGGGGTCTATTTAAAGGCTAGATTATACAAATGAGTTTTAAGATGGGACTTAAATGCTTCTACTGAGGTAGCATCTCTAACTGTTACCGGGAGGGCATTCCAGAGTACTGGAGCCCGAATAGAAAACGCTCTATAGCCCGCAGACTTTTTTTTGGCTCTGGGAATCACTAATAAGCCGGAGTTCTTTGAACGCAGATTTCTTGTCGGGACATATGGTACAATACAATCGGCGAGATAGGCTGGAGCTAAACCGTGTAATATTTTATACGTAAGTAGTAAAACCTTAAAGTCGCATCTTAAGTGCACAGGAAGCCAGTGCAAGTGAGCCAGTATAGGCGTAATATGATCAAACTTTCTTGTTTTTGTCAAAAGCCTTGCAGCCGCATTTTGTACCAACTGTAATCTTTTAATGCTAGACATAGGGAGGCCCGAAAATAATACGTTACAGTAATCGAGACGAGACGTAACGAACGCATGAATAATGATCTCAGCGTCGCTAGTGGACAAGATGGAACGAATTTTAGCGATATTACGGAGATGAAAGAAGGCCGTTTTAGTAACACTCTTAATGTGTGACTCAAACGAGAGAGTTGGGTCGAAGATAATACCCAGATTCTTTACAGAGTCTCCTTGTTTAATTGTTTGGTTGTCAAATGTTAAGGTGGTATTATTAAATAGATGTTGGTGTCTAGCAGGACCGATAATCAGCATTTCCATCAGTCGGGTGTGTTTTGACCTCCGCCGAACCCCTGAGGCCGACTCACCGAACCCCTGGGGTTCGATCGAACCCAGGTTAAGAACTACTGATCTAGTGGTATGCCAAAGAATCACTTAAGTGATTACTGTTTTAAAAAAACTTCCACATGGAATGGATGAATAACAAATTTTGTTTACAGGTATATAATTATTGCCGAAAAATAAAATTATCTAGAGACCAAATTAAGCACTAATGTAATCATAATAATAACGCAAGCAACCCTTTCTGAGATGATCCATTGCCCGGATCATGTTTTCCTTTGTTTGGTATTTCCTTAGTTCTTGATTTAGTTTGGTTTGGTCTGTTTTGTTTCTTTGTTGCCATGGGTGCTGATTATTCTCACCTGTCTCTGATTAGTGGTCGGGACGCTCACCTGCTCCCGTTCACTAATCAGAGAGCAATGTATTCCTGCCTGTCGCCACACTCTATCTGCCTGTTTTATTTGCAACATGCAACAAAAAGCAGGTTCTACCTGCTTCTGGTTCCTGTTTTCGGCTAGTGTTTTGCTGAGCTGATATTTGAGACCATGACAATATATATTAAAAGCAAATTGCCTAGCAACAGATAAACAAAATATGTCATGCAAGATCTGGAATAAATGTTGCAATAATCAATTTAAAAAAAGCACAGACGAAACAAAACAAACCGAGTTACACTCAACAACGGACACAGGTTACAATGCAACGCAAGAAGCATATTTTCCTGACATTTTTTTTTTACTTTATGGGTTCCACCTGTCATCATCTGGATAAGTGAGTGGAAGAGAAGTATTCATAAATTCTTCAACAGAACATAAATATTTTTATAGGTGACACACTTCCTCGATCTTTTCCACTGCCAACAACATTAGTCAGTGTCCCTCGCAGCCATAAACACCATAGGATGGACGGCCTTGGATTTATCTGTTTGACAATGCACACGCACGGGGAATAGAGGAGATGTGCATAAACACAGCCTGCGCTTACATTAAAGCACAAGAAAAACATAAAGGATCCTGGAAAAAAAATGTCACATCATGCTGCAAAAATGACCGTACAAACATTCGAAAAGTGATATAATCAAAAACATATTTGTAATATGGTAAATTGTTGGACATGTGATTCCAAATCACGGTCAAATAAAAAATTGCTGAATCATCTTGGATTATTTTGGATTCCTTATCTCCAGCGTCACAAGTTCATGTGGAGATCATGAAAATAATACCAAACAAGAACACTCAGTGCTGACCTCAGCCGAGGCTGAAACACGGTTGGAATCAAGTGAACCGCTTCAACTTTGGTACTGATGTATTGTATCCTTGGACTACGAGGGACTTCTGGTGATCAATGTTCTTGTCACCATAGTTTAGCGGGAACATCCTTCAAACTACACCCATCGTAAAAATTCCAGGTTGATTAAAAACAAACTTTTGCCAAGAATTGTGGAACAACCGATCAAACAGACAAGCCCATGCCAATGGAAACATAATCTCCTTGGTTGCAGTAATAACAGATACTGTCAAAAAAAATGCCATCGGCCTCGGAGGTTCTGTTGGGATTGCAATAATTCCGTTTCTGGCCGTCCCCCAGTCACACCTCATCAACAACATCTTTGGGAAATGTGTTACCTCTGTGTTGCACAAGAGTTGGTCCCTCCAACTTTTGTCAACTCTGTAAATCTTTCCAGGCACCGCGGTTGTCCCACTGTATTAAAGGTGAATTTGAATTTCAAACTAGAATTTGCAATTCCGGTAGGAATTGCGAGTGAAAGCCCTATGTGCAAACCCCCGATATGCGTGACTGGAACTGAAATACTTGAATGTCCAAGGTAAGCGGCGTGTGTGTATGTTGGAACGGTTCGAACCGGTTGAGAAAAGTGGGATATGGAGAGGTTTGTATGTTGCCCCTTAATTTCGATGGGGAGACATTCCGGGGAATTTCCGGGTAATCAGGGAATTTTTTAAACCGGATTGAATGTCCTTAGCGAGCGCAGTGTGCGGACGGTGGAAAGGTTCAAGTTGGATGAGAAATGTGGGATATGCAGTAGATACGTATAATGCCAGTTCATTGTCAATGGGGAGAAAATTCTGGGAAATTCCGGGAATTTAGGGAAAGGGAAAACATTTGCGTTTGATACATCAGAAGAATAGTGTGAGTGGATGGTTGAAAGGTCAGAATCGGGTTTAAAAAGGGCGCAAAATTTTGAGAATTTAGGGCATTGTAGGACTATGAATATGTCTATTCATTTGAATGGGAGTTTCCTGAAAGTGTAGGACAATCAGGAAAAATGGGAATTTTGATAAAATATTTATACTAGCACATTTATACTAGATTATATAAATGGGTCAGTGTAGCAATTTTTGGAATAGGTTGAAAAATGTTGATGTAGTAACAGTTTGAATTGAGATGGTTATTTGGAAATTTCGGGAAAAACAGGAATTTGTACGGAAATAAAAGAGGTAGCGTTTTTTGGTCCCAGCTAAGAGGAATGTTTTGAAGGTGGAATAATCAAAAACGGTAGAAAAATGTGGACTGTGAAAACTTTCCAGGAAGAAGTGAAAATAGGGCTTTGGAAAACCAGGAGTTCCTGGAATCTGTTTTAACTTGGAAAGGGTAGTTTTATTGTTCTAGGTTAGTGGGGTGTGTGGATGGTGGGACGGTTCAAATCGGTTGAGAAAAGTGGGATATGGAGAGGTTTGTATGTTGCCCATTCATTTCAATGGGGAGAAATTACAGGTAATAAGGGAATTTTCTAAACCGGGAAACATACTGGCATGAATTTCCGTGGCTAGCGCAGTGTGTGGACGGTGGAAAGGGTCAAGTCGGATAAGAAATGTGGGATATGCAGTAGATTGTATAATGACTATTCATTGTCAATGGGGAGAAAATCCAGGGAAATTCCAGGAATTTAGGGAAAGGGAAAACATGTTTTGCGTTCAATATATCGGAAGAGTAGTGTGTGTGGATGGTTGAAAGGTCAGAATCGTGTTTAAAAATGGCGCAAAATGTTGATAATTTAGGGCATTGTAGAACTATGAATACGTCAATTTCATTTGAATGGGAATTTCCTGGAAATGTAGGACAATCAGGAAAAATGGGAATTTTGATAAAATATTGATACTAGCACATTTGTACTAGATTATATAAATGGGTCGGTGTAGGAATTTTTGGAATAGGTTAAAAAATGTTGATGTAGTAACAGTTTGAATTGAGATGGTTATTTGGAAATTCCTGGAATTTCGGGAAAAACTAGGATTTTTACGTAAATAAAAGAGGTAGCGTTTTTTGGTCCCAACTAAGAGGAATGTTTTGAAGGTGGAATGGTCAAAAACGGTTGAAAAATTTGGACTGTGAAAGCTTTCCAGGAAAGAAGTGAAAATAGGGCTTTGGAAAACCGGGGGTTCCTGGAATCTTTTTTAACTTGGAAAGGGTAGTTTGATTGTCCAAAGTTAGTGGGGCTTGTGGATGGTGGGGCGGTTCAAATCGGTTGAGAAAAGTGGGATATGGAGAGGTTTGTATGTTGCCCATTCATTTCAATGGGGAGAAATTACAGGTAATCAGGGAATTTTCTAAACCGGGAAACATGCTGGCTTGAATGTCTGTGGCTAGCGCAGTGTGTGGACGGTGGAAAGGTTCAAGTTGGATGAGAAATGTGGGATATGCAGTCGATACGTATAATGCCAGTTCATTGTCAATGGGGAGAAAATTCTGGGAAATTCCGGGAATTTAGGAAAAGGGAAAACATTTGTGTTTGATACATCAGAAGAATAGTGTGAGTGGATGGTTGAAAGGTCAGAATCGGGTTTAAAAAGGGCGCAAAATTTTGAAAATGTAGGGCATTGTAGGACTATGAATACGTCTATTCATTTGAATGGGAATTTCCTGGAAGTGTAGGACTTTCAGGAAAAATTACATTTTTTTTTAAATATTGATACCAGCACAATTGTCCTAGATTATATGAATGGGCCGTTGTCGGAATTGTTGGTTGAAAAATGTTGACGTAGTAACAGTTTGAATTGAGAATGGTTATTTGGGAATTCCTGAAATTTCGGGAAAAACAGGAATTTGTACGAAAACAAAATAGTAGCGTTTTTTGGTCCCAACTAAGAGGAATGTTTTGAAGGTGGAATGGTCAAAAACGGTATAAAAATGTGGACTGTGTAAACTTTCCAGGAAGAGGTGAAAATAGGGCTTTGGAAAACCAGGAGTTCCTGCAATCTGTCTTAACTTGGAAAGGGTAGTTTGATTGTCCAAGGTTAGTGGGGTGTGTGGATGGTGGGGCGGTTCTAATCGGTTGAGAAAAGTGGGATATGGAGAGGTTTGTATGTTGCCCATTCATTTCAATGGGGAGAAATTACAGGTAATCAGGGAATTTTCTAAACCGGGAAACATACTGGCTTGAATTTCCGTGGCTAGCGCAGTGTGTGGACGGTGGAAAGGGTCAAGTCAGATAAGAAATGTGGGATATGCAGTAGATTGTATAATGACTATTCATTGTCAATGGGGAGAAAATCCAGGGAAATTCCAGGAATTTAGGGAAAGGGAAAACATGTTTTGCGTTCAATATATCGGAAGAGTAGTGTGTGTGGATGGTTGAAAGGTCAGAATCGTGTTTAAAAATGGTGCAAAATGTTGAGAATTTAGGGCATTGTAGAACTATGAATATGTCCATTCATTTGAATGGGAATTTCCTGGAAATGTAGGACAATCATGAAAAATGGGTATTTTGTTAAAATATTGATACTATCACAATTGTACTAGATGATGGGTTGGTGTAGCAATTTTTGGAATAGGTTGAAAAATGTTGACGTAGTAACAGTTTGAATTGAGAATGGTTATTTCGAAATACCTGGAATCTTGGGAAAAACAGGAATTTGTACAAAAAGAAAATAGGTACGTTTCTTGTCCCAACTGAGAGGAATGTTTTGAAGGTGGAATGGTCAAAAACGGTTGAAAAATGTGGACTGTGAAAACTTTCCAGGAAGAAGTGAAAATAGGGCTTTGGAAAACCAGGAGTTCCTGGAATCTGTTTTAACTTGGAAAGGGTAGTTTGATTGTCCAAGGTTAGTGGGGTGTGTGGATGGTGGGACGGTTCAAATCGGTTGAGAAAAGTGGGATATGGAGAGGTTTGTATGTTGCCCATTCATTTCAATGGGGAGAAATTACAGGTAATAAGGGAATTTTCTAAACCGGGAAACATACTGGCTTGAATTTCCGTGGCTAGCGCAGTGTGTGGACGGTGGAAAGGGTCAAGTCGGATAAGAAATGTGGGATATGCAGTAGATTGTATAATGACTATTCATTGTCAATGGGGAGAAAATCCAGGGAAATTCCAGGAATTTAGGGAAAGGGAAAACATGTTTTGCGTTCAATATATCGGAAGAGTAGTGTGTGTGGATGGTTGAAAGGTCAGAATCGTGTTTAAAAATGGTGCAAAATGTTGATAATTTAGGGCATTGTAGAACTATGAATACGTCAATTTCATTTGAATGGGAATTTCCTGGAAATGTAGGACAATCAGGAAAAATGGGAATTTTGATAAAATATTGATACTAGCACATTTGTACTAGATTATATAAATGGGTCGGTGTAGGAATTTTTGGAATAGGTTAAAAAATGTTGATGTAGTAACAGTTTGAATTGAGATGGTTATTTGGAAATTCCTGGAATTTCGGGAAAAACTAGGATTTTTACGTAAATAAAAGAGGTAGCGTTTTTTGGTCCCAACTAAGAGGAATGTTTTGAAGGTGGAATGGTCAAAAACGGTTGAAAAATTTGGACTGTGAAAGCTTTCCAGGAAAGAAGTGAAAATAGGGCTTTGGAAAACCGGGGGTTCCTGGAATCTTTTTTAACTTGGAAAGGGTAGTTTGATTGTCCAAAGTTAGTGGGGCTTGTGGATGGTGGGGCGGTTCAAATCGGTTGAGAAAAGTGGGATATGGAGAGGTTTGTATGTTGCCCATTCATTTCAATGGGGAGAAATTACAGGTAATCAGGGAATTTTCTAAACCGGGAAACATGCTGGCTTGAATGTCTGTGGCTAGCGCAGTGTGTGGACGGTGGAAAGGGTCAAGTCGGATAAGAAATGTGGGATATGCAGTAGATTGTATAATGACTATTCATTGTCAATGGAGAGAAAATCCAGGGGAATTCCAGGAATTTAGGGAAAGGGAAAACATGTTTTGCGTTCAATATATCGGAAGAGTAGTGTGTGTGGATGGTTGAAAGGTCAGAATCGTGTTTAAAAATGGCGCAAAATGTTGAGAATTTAGGGCATTGTAGAACTATGAATACGTCCATTCATTTGAATGGGAATTTCCTGGAAATGTAGGACAATCACGAAAAATGGGAATTTTGTTAAAATATTGATACTAGCACAATTGTACTAGATGATATAAATGGGTCGGTGTAGCAATTTTTGGAATAGGTTGAAAAATGTTGACGTAGTAACAGTTTGAATTGAGAATGGTTATTTCGGAATACCTGGAATCTTAGGAAAAACAGGAATTTGTACGAAAAGAAAATAGGTACGTTTCTTGTCCCAACTAAGAGGAATGTTTTGAAGGTGGAATGGTCAAAAACGGTTGAAAAATTTGGACTGTGAAAGCTTTCCAGGAAGAAGTGAAAATAGGGCTTTGGAAAACCGGGGGTTCCTGGAATCTTTTTTAACTTGGAAAGGGTAGTTTGATTGTCCAAGGTTAGTGGGGTGTGTGGATGGTGGGACGGTTCAAATCGGTTGAGAAAAGTGGGATATGGAGAGGTTTGTATGTTGCCCATTCATTTCAATGGGGAGAAATTACAGGTAATAAGGGAATTTTCTAAACCGGGAAACATACTGGCTTGAATTTCCGTGGCTAGCGCAGTGTGTGGACGGCGGAAAGGGTCAAGTCGGATAAGAAATGTGGGATATGCAGTAGATTGTATAATGACTATTCATTGTCAATGGTGAGAAAATCCAGGGAAATTCCAGGAATTTGGGGAAAGGGAAAACACGTTTTGCGTTCAATATATCGGAAGAGCATTGTGTGTGGATGGTTGAAAGGTCAGAATCGTGTTTAAAAATGGCGCAAAATGTTGAGAATTTAGGGCATTGTAGAACTATGAACATGTCCATTCATTTGAATGGGAATTTCGTGGAAATGTAGGACAATCACGAAAAATGGGAATTTTGTTAAAATATTGATACTAGCACAATTGTACTAGATGATGGGTTGGTGTAGCAATTTTTGGAATAGGTTGAAAAATGTTGACGTAGTAACAGTTTGAATTGAGAATGGATATTTCGGAATACCTGGAATCTTAGGAAAAACAGGAATTTGTACGAAAAGAAAATAGGTGCGTTTCTTGTCCCAACTAAGAGGAATGTTTTGAAGGTGGAATGGTCAAAAACGGTATAAAAATGTGGACTGTGAAAGCTTTCCAGGAAGAAGTGAAAATAGGGCTTTGGAAAACCAGGAGTTCCTGGAATCTGTTTTAACTTGGAAAGGGTAGTTTGATTGTCCAAAGTTAGTGGGGCGTGTGGATGGTGGGGCGGTTCGAATCGATTGAGAAAAGTGGGATATGGAGAGGTTTGCATGTTGCCCATTCATTTCAATGGGGAGAAATTACAGGTAATCAGGGAATTTTCTAAACCGGGAAAAATACTGGCTTGAATTTCCGTGGCTAGCGCAGTGTGTGGACGGTGGAAAGGGTCAAGTCGGATAAGAAATGTGGGATATGCAGTAGATTGTATAATGACTATTCATTGTCAATGGGGAGAAAATACAGGGAAATTCTGAGAATTTTGGGAAAGGGAAAACATGCGTTCGATACATTGGAAGGGTAGTGTGGGTGGATGGTTGAAAGGTCAGAATCGGGTTTAAAAATGGCGCAAAATATTGAAAATTTAGGGGATTGTAGAACTATGAATACATCCGTTCATTTGAATGGGAATTTCCAGGAAAGGTAGGACTTTCGGGTATAATTAGATTTATTTTTAAAATATTGATATGAGCACACTTGTCCTAGATGATATGAATGGGTCGGTGTCGGAATTGTTGAGATTAATAAAGTATTTCTGATTTTGATTCTGATAAGTTTAAAAATGTTGACGTAGTAACAGTTTTAATTGAAAATGGTTATTTGGGAATTCCTGGAATTTCAGGAAAAACAGGAATTTGTACAAAAAGAAAATGAGAGCGTTTTTTTGTCCCAACTAAGAGAAATGTTTTGAAGGTGGAATGGTCAAAAACGGTTGAAAAATGTGGACTGTGAAAATTTTCCAGGAATTTAGGGAAAGGGAAAACATGTTTTGCGTTCGATACATCAGAAGAATAGTGTGAGTGGATGGTTGAAAGGTCAGAATTGGGTTTAAAAATGACGCAAAATTTAGAAAATGTAGGGCATTGTAGGACTATGAATACGTCCATTCATTTGAATGGGAATTTCCTGAAAACGTAGGACATTCAGGAAAAAATAATTGTTTTTTTAAGATATTGATACTAACACAATTGCCCTAGATTAGGGGTCGGGAACCTTTTTGGCTGAGAGAGCCATGAAAGCCAAATATTTTAAAATGTATTTCCGTGAGAGCCATATAATATTTGTTAACACTGAAAACATCTAATTGCGTGCATTTTTAAGTAAGACTAACATTTTTAGAATATAATAAGTATCTTGTTCTTTTTAATAACATTGTTATTCTGAAGCTAACCAATAATAAATAAAATACTTCTTACCATTAATTCGACTTTTTGAACAGGTGCGATAGAAAACAGATGGATGGATTAAAATGTATGAGAATGGTTATAATTTGAACGTTATTTTTAACACTGTGATTACCAGCGGAATTATTAATTACTTATCGTGTTAAGCAATGTCAGCTAGGATTTATCTGAGAGACAGATGCAGTCATCAAAAGAGCCACATCTGGCTCTAGAGCCATAGGTTCCCTACCCCTGCCCTAGATGATATAAATGGGTCGCTGTCGGAATTTTTGGAATAGGCTGAAAAATGTTGACGTAGTAACGGTTTGAATTGAGAATGGTTATTTTGGGAATTCCTGGAATTTTGGGAAAAACGGGAATTTGTACGAAATTTGTCCCAACTAAGAGGAATGTTTTGAAGGTGGAATGGTCAAAAACATTATTTTTGTGAAAACTTTCCAGGAAGAGGTGAAAATAGGACTTGGGAAAATTCCTGGAATTGTTTCTTAACTTGGAAAGGGTAGTTTGATTCTCCAAGGTGAGTGGGGTGTGTGGATGGTGGGACGGTTCTAATCGGGTGAGAAATGTGGGTGAGTTGTACATGTTTGAAAATTGGCCCATTCATTTTCAATGGGCAAATTGTCCCGGAAAACCGCAAATTCTGGGTAATCCTGGATATTTTACTTTATTTTTGAGGGGAGCTGATGATTCCCGGTCGAGCCAAACGTTTTGACACTTGAACGGTTCCGACAGGATAAACTGGGCTTTGGAGCGCGCCAAACTTTAGCGGCGGGATAGTAATAGATGGTTTTTGGGTGCAGAGTCTTGTGAGGTCTTTCTATGGACTGTGTGTGTTGGTTCTGAAAGGCTACAGCACATCTCTGTGGTCCAGGTGTGACTTCCCACTCTCTGCATACAGTTTTTTGGGGCGAATCATTGAACCCGGGTCACGTGTGGACATTATCTCTCGGCCTCAGATGCAGATGAAAGATTGTCACTGAGCAGCTTTGGTCCACCAGGCCGGTATCAGAGGTCTGCGACTGTGCCAAGAGTCACTTTCAGTATTACCATTTACGCTCACAAATTCCACCCCTGCAACTTTTTGTGTGCAATACTTCAGCTGTGTCATCGTTGGCTCCGCATGCGAGATCCCCCGATGGCCAAACAATCATTTTGTAGAAGGATTAGTATAAACCGCGTCCAAGTCAAACATAATAACGCAAAAACCTGGAATGTGTCACCGTGAGGATTTTTTCCGATACGTCAGCATGGTTCTTCAAGGGGGGAAAGCCAAATGAAATTACGCTGGCGGTATCATTTTGAATTAATTCAAGTCTGAGTTGTACCAAAGTTTTCCGTGTCCATGTTTAACATTACGAACAGATGTCATTAGCAGAGTGGAGCGCGGGTGATGAGCTGTCTGATGTGGCACATTACAAGTTCCGGAATATAATTAACCCGGGGGCTGTTATTATCGTCATCACCCTTAGTGAGACATCACTTTCTGGTGAGGACATTTAGATGAAAACTAATAGCATGACGTTATCACCATCCACTGAGACTTTGCGGTCATACCGTGTGTAGTTTGAGAATGTCTATTTAGAAACTGTGGCAAACCTCACAAACTGTGGTTTAGACCTTTTCTTTAAAGGTGGATAACATTGCAAAATGTGATCATTGTTTTTTTTTTCTCTATTATTATAACATTAACATTATTTTCTTATCTGTTGGCACCTGTTTTGGGGTATATGAGATCCCCATAAGTGCCAAATTGTGAAATCAAACCATGGAGACATGGCGAAGATGTTTATAAAACAATCTTGCCTTCCTTCCAAACTTGCTGAAAACCAGCCGTTTGGAATCTGAGATTTTATTGATATATTTTGTCTTAGTTACGTTAGCGCATACTTGCCAACCTTGAGACCTCCGATTCTGGGAGGTGGGGTGGGGCGTGGTCGGGGGCGGGGAGGGAGTGTGGTTGGGGGCGTGGTTAAGAGGGGAGGAGTATATTTACAGCTAGAATTCACCAACTCGAGTATTTCATATATATTTCATTTATATATATATATATATATATATATATATATATATATATATATATATATATATATATATATATATATATATATATATATATATACACTACCGTTCAAAAGTTTGGGGTCACCCAAACAATTTTGTAGAATAGCCTTCATTTCTAAGAACAAGAATAGACTGTCGAGTTTCAGAAGAAAGTTCTCTTTTTCTGGCCATTTTGAGCGTTTAATCGACCCCACAAATGTGATGCTCCAGAAACTCAATCTGCTCAAAGGAAGGTCAGTTTTGTAGCTTCTGTAACGAGCTAAACTGTTTTCAGATGTGTGAACATGATTGCACAAGGGTTTTCTAATCATCAATTAGCCTTCTGAGCCAATGAGCAAACACATTGTACCATTAGAACACTGGAGTGATAGTTGCTGGAAATGGGCCTCTATACACCTATGTAGATATTGCACCAAAAACCAGACATTTGCAGCTAGAACAGTCATTTACCACATTAGCAATGTATAGAGTGTATTTCTTTAAAGTTAAGACTAGTTTAAAGTTATCTTCATTGAAAAGTACAGTGCTTTTCCTTCAAAAATAAGGACATTTCAATGTGACCCCAAACTTTTGAACGGTAGTGTATATATATATATATATATATATATATATATATATATATATATATATATATATATATATATATATATATATATATATATATATATATATATATATATGAAATACTTGACTTTCAGTGGATTCTAGCTATATATATATATATATATATATATATATATATATATATATATATATATATATATATATATATATATATATATATATATATATATATATATATATGTATGAAATACTTGACTTTCAGTGAATTCTAGCTATATATATATATATATACATTTATTTATTTTATTATACATATAAATAAAATAAATACTTGAAATTCAGTGTTCCGGAGGCTATCCAGTAGATGGCAGTATTGTCCTGTTTAAGAGTGTCACAACATTGGTGTTTACGGCAGACGAACTGCTTTACGGTAGACGAAAACGTGACTGCCGTTGTTGTGTGTTGTTACCGCGCTGGGAGGACGTTAATGAAACTGCCTAACAATAAACCCACATAAAAAACCAAGAACTCGCCCTCGATCATTCTACAGTTATAACGTGATTGGGAAGGCACGCTGTTTATATTGTGGGAAAGCGGACGTGAAAACAGACTTTCGCCGCTGTCCCCACTCAGGTCCGCATTGAGCTGGAGGGGGTGTGGCCTCCAGCTCCGGCTGAATTCCGGGAGTTTATCGGGAGAACATTTCTTCCGGGAGGTTATCGGGAGAGGCGCTGAATTAAGGGAGTCTTCCGGTTAAACCGGGAGGGTTGGCAAGTATGTATATCTTCATATATGGTAGTGGTTTACCCGAAGACGCCGCCATTTTTACTTAAATGTGTTACGGCCCGGGCGCATGCCAATGCGCATCCTTCAGCGAGCATCGCTGAGAGCATCGCGGGCCACGCCCACGGTCCTTCCATCTCCGATCAGCCTTCTTAAGCAAGTGCAGATCTGCGTTCCGGGCCAGAACGTAATCATCTGTGACGTAGTAAGCATCCCGTGTCTGGCTTCCCTCCCGCGTACTTGATCTCTCTCTCTGTGTCTTCCCAGTTTGCCGTGTCTGATGTCCCTTGTGTTTTCCCACAGTGCTCCCCGTGTTCTTCCGTGACCCCCTGCTTGGACACGGACGCCCCCTGTCTTAAGGACCTTCTTCTGCCTACCCCATTTGGACTTGTCCGCTTCCTCACTCAACACTAACGGTAAACACTCAACAAGTAATTCCCACACATATTCTCACACCACACACCCCTTTGGATTTTTGTCACACTCCATTTCCTTAGTTTAAGTATTATTGTTTGATTATTATATATATATATATATATATATATATATATATATATATATATATATATATATATATATATATATATATATATATATATATATATATATATATATATATATATATATATAATAAATCATAGAGCTTTACTGCCCCCTTGCGTCTGTGCTGTGTCACTCCTCCCGGTAAACATAACATAATGTAGTTCAAACCTGTCGTCAACAAGTTCCCTTTTTTTCTCTGTCCTATTGGTGTAGGGCACACTGTCTTGTACAGGCACATATATCCTCCGCTGTTGCCATTTCTAAGACAAAGTAGCCTATACCGTATATTTTGGGCTATAAAACGCACCGGTATATAAACCACAACCACTAAATTTAAGTTGTTTCCATATATTAGTCACACATATATAAGCCACAGATATGTATGTTGCGAAAAGAGTCACTGTATATACCCAGAAAGATTCTGTAAATGCTTATTTACACTCTTGTGTCTGTAACACGGCAGTAAAACGGCTGCTCAAACAAAACAGAAGTCATCATCATGGACCCACTAGCTGCGGAAAGCTAGCAATCAGCTAAACAGACTCAATAACTCCACGGTGACGTCTTGGTGAAATTACTGAGGAATTTGTGAAACTGGAAAATACAATCAGAATGCCGTTGTAAGTTAATAATAAATACATGATAAATGGGTTATACTTGTATAGTGCTTTTCTACCTTCAAGGTACTCAAAGCGCTTTGACAGTATTTCCACATTCACCCATTCACACACACATTCACACACTGATGGCGGGAGCTGCCATGCAAGGCGCTAACCAGCAGCCATCAGGAGCAAGGGTGAAGTGTCTTGCCCAAGGACACAACGGACGTGACTAGGATGGTAGAAGGTGGGGATTGAACCCCAGTAACCAGCAACCCTCCGATTGCTGGCACGGCCACTCTACCAACTTCGCCACGCCGTCCACAGACACTTTTAAACGTGTAAGCATATTAGCTAATGCTAACGACGCATGTTACATTACGATAGCACGTACAGACATTACTCCTGGGACGGTTTAGTAATTATGAATTGTTTTAGTTATATTGTAAAACGTAAATAGCATGACGTTATCACCCTTATGTCACTGAGACTTTGCGGTCATACCGTCTGTAGTTTGAGGAACGTCTATTTAGAAACTCAACCTCTACAAATGTCTATCGTCTCTGCCGTTACTCTCCGCTAATATTCAAATCTTTTAGAGAGAACGTGGACTTTTGGACCGATGTTATTTTCCATCATGGAGACGGTTCCCACCTTCTTGCCATGGGATTATGTTTTTTCTTGTCCAGTGTTCAATTGTGTTGGCTCATTTGTTCGCGTTAGCGTGTCTGAAGGTGTGCCGCCGTAAGCTAAATATAGAACTGTGTGGTTATTGGTTGGCAGGAGAGTCTATTATGAGAAAAGTCTTACAGCGCTGCCAAAAGTGAATGCCTTCTGGCAGTGACAGTGAGTCAGGGAGCTAATGAACCTGCGCTAAAGAGGTTATGGGATGCTATATGAGTTCAATTTGGATCGGATCACCTTTTAGATGCAATCTTTAACTGGGATTTTGGTTTAATTAAAAGTCATTGGTAGTGCTTTACTAAACTGACTTCTTTCAAAATTCAACGTTTTCACCAGTGGTGGGCCATCAGGGTCAGCAGGGCCTTCTCTGCTGGTCTAACATAACCAGAAATCATGATCATAATTGAAGATACAGTTTTAATTTACTTTCCCTAAATATCTAAAAGTATTCATATTCTCTTCATGTCATATTATGCTCTTTCCAGTGCTGTTGTTTTTCCGTCAGAGTTTGTATCCAATCAAAATTCAGCTAGCTTATGTTGCCATGCTGTACCAAATCTGCCTTCAGCATCAACAATGCAGGCGTCTGTGTATATCTGTACACATACGGTTGATAGACATTTGCCATAGCCAATCAGATCACGAGTTGTTGTCAGTAAGGCTTTCTAGCTGGCCTAATGCTGTGATTGGATACTCACTTGGGACTCCTAAGTGAGTATCCAATCACGAGTTGCGAAAACAGGACGTGGCACCGGAGCCATACTAAGCCACAGACAACTCACCGGTACTCACAAAGAAGGAGAGCGAAATGTTGATTAGGTGGCAGATAAATATTTGCAAGGCCATTTTCAAGAAGGATACTTAAGAGAAACTACATCTTGTGAGACGAGGTCAGCCACACCAGAAGAAATTGTTCGACTTTTCCACGAATCAACCAACTACGGCCAACTACCGACCACGAGCGGTACCACTGGCTTATATGGCTTCGAATGGGTTCTACAAATTGTGAGTTCAAATATTTTATTTCTCAATTTTTTCATGTTTCATTTGTTTTATACAATTATTTTAACTTTGACAGTACCACATAATATATGTTTTAATTGCTGGTTTATTGAATGTTAAATGCGCCGAAAAATAGACCGTTTTGTACTCTGTTGAGGGGATCAATGCCCAGTAGTGGGCAAGTGGGTTTCTGTATAGTATCTCCAGCCGTGTCCATGTGGTGACATAAACTACGGTATTTTGAGAGGTGATGTCGGACTAAGTCGGACATCACTGAAGGCCTAGGTGAGAAACGCACGGCCCGCCACTGGTTCCCACGTGTCCTGAAAAACCTGGAAAATTACCAGATGTTCCAGTCAAGGAAAACATGGAAAATGAGAAAAAAGGCGGAATGTCCTGGAAACAGTTGAAATTATCGTGGAAAAGTATTACGTGACTAAACTCCCTCGTAAGTGATTGAATGTTATGCACCTTTTTTTCCACCTCGCCTCCTGGGAAAAAATTAGCTCTGTTTCCATTGCAAAATAAAAGCGATATTTCTAAAATTTCGATAAAGTACATTTGCGACTTGTAGGTGTTCCCATTGAAGGGTGTCATGAACCGTAATTCTCGTAAAATCTCATCCCGGAGACTCCTCTTTGAGGAATATATTGCAGCCACCGCTGTTACCTTGATGTCAATAGAAGACGAAGGCAGCGGGTGATCGTCCTTACGGCCCCCTTGTTCGGGTGTGTGGGTCTCTCCGAGCCTGCGGGTCGGCCTCTATTACTGTAAAGGGACCCGTGAGACGGCCCGGTGCGGCAGTGTTGCCTCGTTCCCCCCGGCCGACCGATCGGAGACCTACGACCTCTTTGACGTTGTTCGGGCATGTGGGTCTCTTCGAGCCCGCAGGTCGGCCTCTATTTCCTGGAAGGGACCTGATCGGAAACGAGACCAAGACGACCCGTCTGCCCTAGCTGTCCTGCATTGGTGCCCCGCCGGTTCCGTGTTTTGGTGATCTGTAAATGCAAAACGAGTGTTTCAGTCATGTTTTTGCGAAACACTTCAATATCGAAACGTCTCAAAAACCACCTCATGTTTTCGTAGTACCTGAAAGGTTGGGATGGGGTAGGATGGGTATTTCCATTACCAGTTTCTCATTGCGATATTTACATTTTGCGCATTTCTACGGGAAATGGAAACGCAGCTATTAAGGCATGGTGCTTCTATGGTTCGCAGCCGAGTGTGAAGCGACTGGGATGAGAATCAGCACCTCCAAGTCCGAGTCGATGGTTCCTCGCCCGGTAAAGGGTGGAGTGCCATCTCCGGGTTGGTGAGGAGGAGACCCTTCCCCAAGTGGAGGAGTTCAAGTACCTCGGAGTCATGTTCACGAGTAAGGGAAGAGTGGATCGTGAGATCGACAGGCGAATCGGTGCGGCGTCTTTAGTAATGCAGACGCTGTATCGATCCGTTGTGGTGAAGAAAGAGCTGAGCCGGAAGGCAAAGCTCTCAAATTACCGGTCGATCTTCGTTCCCATTTTCACCAATGGTCATGAGCTTTGGGTTATGACCGAAAGGACAAGATCACGGGTACAAGCGGACGAAAATCAGTTTCCTCCGCCGGGTGGCGGGGCTGTCCCTTAGAGATAGGGTGAGAAGTTCTGTCATCCGGTAGGAGCTCAAAGTAAAGCCGGTGCTCCTCCACATTGACAGGAGCCAGATGAGGTGGTTCGGGCATCTGGTCAGGATGCCACCCGTACGCCTCCCTGGGGAAGTGTTTAGGGCACGTTTGACCCCGGTAGGAGGCCTACGAACTCTCTGACATTGTTCGGGCATGTTGGTCTCTCCGAGCCTGCGGGTCGGCCTCTATTTCCTGGAAGGGACCTGATCGGAAACGAGACCAAGACGACCCGTCTGCCCTAGCTGTCCTGCATTGGTGCCCCGCCGGTTCCGTGTTTTGGTGATCTGTAAATGCAAAACGAGTGTTTCAGTCATGTTTTTGCGAAACATTTCAATATCGAAACGTCTCAAAAACCACCTCATGTTTTCGCAGTACTTGAAAGGTTGGGATGGGGTAGGATGGGTATTTCCATTACCAGTTTCTCATTGCGATATTTACATTTTGCGCATTTCTACAGGAAATGGAAACGCAGCTATTAAGGCATGGTGCTTCTCTGGTTCGCAGCCGAGTGTGAAGCAACTGGGATGAGAATCAGCACCTCCAAGTCCGAGTCGATGGTTCCTCGCCCGGTAAAGGGTGGAGTGCCTTTTTTTTTATATATGCATACTAGTTTTAGTTATTTGGCTGTTCTAGTTTTTATTTATTTTTATTTTTTATTACCTTTTTATTTGTATTTGTTTTAATACATTAGCACTGTGAGGTTGTTTACTCAATGTAAAGTGCTTTTTTACAAATAAAATCTATTATTATTATTATTATTAATAGGTAAGAAAAGTCGGGTTTTGCATAATATCACAAAGATATGATTTGCGAATGTTTCCACCTTAAAACAAGGCTAAACCAGTTACAATACTGACAAGTCTATGCTATACCGTAACCTGCAATATCTTCCAATGCAAGCGTGTGTATTGTTGTTAGAATAATTATGTATATATTATCACACAACTCTTATGCATAGTTATTATTAATTGTGCTGAAGTGGTATTTTTCTTTGTCCGTGCAAATCTGGCAATCCAAAAGATTGCAAGCCAGTCTCGTATCAGTCTCTGTTTTCAGGAACGGCCTGCTGACTGCCAAGGCCGAACACCGCCGTGACGCAGACAGAGCAGAGACAAGGCCATATCACCAGTGTCAACACATTTGCATTTCTTGTATAATCATATATTGTGTCTAACTGGAGCTGTCGAGATTACCCCTTTCCCTCAGCGACAGCTTCAGTGATGTAACAAGGGACCTACCAAATAAATAGAGGAAGCACGTGGGCTGGACTTTAGAGCGAAGTTTGGATCTGTAACTTGAGTACAGCCCAAATAACGTATTTCCTCATTTGAGCAAAATTTAACTCTGTCTCCGCATGATTCCTTGCTTCTCGTCTGTTTTAATAGATGTCATCAGTGTTTGAACCTGACAATTGTCGAGGCAGTTTTTATGACTATTATCATTATAGTGTATTTGTAGTGCATTCAACTGAATATGAATATACGTTTTTCTCTAAGATTATATTTCTCCTCTTTTTTTGAGAAGAATTGTTGTATATTCTTGGGTAGCAGGTTATAGTTTGCTTTGTGCATAATTTTAGCTGTTTGCAAATTCACTATGTCGTGGAATTTCAGTATCTTTGATTCAATAAATAAAGGGTTAGTATGTTCTCTATATCCAACATGACGTATTATTCTAACTGATCTTTTTTGTAACACCGTTAATGAATGAAGTGTACTTTTGTAATTATTTCCCCATATTTCTACACAGTAGCTCAGATATGGTAACACTAGTGAGCAGTAGAGAATATGAAGGGATTTTTGGTCTAGAACATGTTTTGCTTTATTCATTATTGACGTGTTTCTTGCAACTTTATGTTGTATATTTTTTACGTGAGATTTCCAGTTCAATTGATCATCAATCATTATACCTAGAAATTTGGTTTCGTTTACTCTTTCAATTTCTATTCCGTCTATTTGTATTTGTGTTTGACTTTCTCTTCTACTATTACCAAATAGCATTATTTTAGTTTTACTAAGATTCAACGATAGTCTGTTTTTGTCAAACCATCTTTTTAATTTGTTAATTTCTTCTGTTATTATTTGTATTATCTCCTGTGTGTTCTCTCCTGAACAAAACGCTGTTGTATCATCCGCAAATAATACTAACTTTAAATCTTTTGTAACTTTACAAATGTCATTTATATAGAGATTGAATAATTTAGGTCCTAGTATTGATCCCTGAGGTACACCACAGGATATATTTAGCGTTGTAGACGTGTGTTCGCCTAGCTTCACGTATTGTTTCCTGTTCGTTAGATAACTTCTTATCCAGTTTAAGACTAACCCTCTGATGCCATATCGTTCTAGTTTTTTGATTAAAATATTGTGATTAATTGTGTCAAATGCTTTAGTTATATCCATAAAAACTGCTGCCGCACATTTTTTACTATCTATTGCATTGGTAATTTCTTCTGTAATTTCAATTAAAGCCATTGAAGTTGAAACATTAGCTCTGTATCCATATTGGTTCTCTTCGAGTATTCTATTTTTATTTATGAAACTTTCTAATCTGTTATTGAACAGTTTTTCAATGATTTTAGAAAATTGTGGAAGTAGAGAAACAGGTCTATAATTTGTAAATTGATGTTTGTCTCCAGTCTTATAAATTGGTGCAACTTTAGCTATTTTCATTTTGTTTGGAAATGTACCTGTTGAATATGGGTTGAAAAGGATTTGCAAATCATTGTATTCCGTTTATATTTACGTCTAACACAATTTCCCAACTCATATGGAAACGGGGTTTGTATTTGTGTACTGCAGTGATGGATGACACCTATTTTCATTGTTTACCATGACAATAAAATGGATTATAGGTTGCGTATGACGTACCGTGACTCTTACGTCCATCACGGGGGCGTGTTGGTGTATGGGTGTGTTTGCAGGTTTACAAAAAAAGACAAGTAGATGAAAGAGACCTATTGAGCCTGACTGGACTAGGCTTGTTAATCAACAGACTATCAATGCTTTTTAAAAGTGGTTGCTTCAACAGAAACTTGGGTGTGGGACACGTTTAGCAGGAACATAGAGGATGAGTGCAACTCCAAACAGGTGAGGACAAACCGTCAGCTAACTTGGGAAAACGGAAGTAACAGTTCTGGCTCAAAAAGTATACTGTTAAGGGAAAATAAACAAAAACGCTTTATTTGGCATTTAATTGTTATTACATGTTTCAACCCTTTCAGTGGGTCCTCCACACCTTCAGTGGAAACTCCACTAAAACGACCCTGTGCCTTTTTTCTGTCATTTATATATGTTAAAGTACTAATGATTGCCACACATACACTAGGTGTGGCGAAATTATTCTCTGCATTTGACCCATCACCCTTGATCACCCCCTGGCAGGTGAGGGGAGCAGTGAGCAGCAGCAGTGGCCGGGCCCGGGAATCATTTTGGATGATTTAACCCCCAATTCCAAGCCTTGATGCTGAGTGCCAAGCAGGGAGGTAATGGATCCCATTTTTATAGTCTTTGGTATGACTCGGCAGGGGTTTGAACTCACAACCTACCGATCTCAGGGCGAACGCTCTAACCACTAGGCCACTGAGTAGGTAAGCTATAAAACCAAAAATCAAATTAGGAATGTCCAGTGATGTCACGGAATAAAAATGTATTATCACTGTTATTGTGACCAAAAATATCACAATAATCACTATCATCGCTGTATTTTTAAATGTTCAAAAAGTACCGTATTTTTCGGACTATAAGGCACACTTAAAATAAGACAGGGCGCCTTATTACCCGGTGCGCCTAATGTACGGAATAATTCTGGTTGCGCTTACCCTCCTCGAAGCAATTTTATTTGGCACACGGTGTAATGATAAGTGTGACCAGTAGATGGCAGTCGCACATAAGAGATACGTGCAGACTGCAATATGACGCCAGTAAACAACACCAAAACTGTAAATGTTCCATTGAAAATAAAGAACATTACACACTGAAAAATCTGTCAAAATGTTTTAGTACGACTTTGAAGCCGCACCTCTTGATGGATTGTCGGCCCATTACGGCTACTGTAGTCAGAGATACAATTATTACTATGGTGTGTGTATAAGGACCACACAATGTCACCCATTAGCAGACATGTTCTCTGGCATTTTGTTTTACAATATTATGCAAAACCAACTTTTCTTCCCTTCTGGTACCTGCAGATGTGTATTTGAGATCTGCATAAGTCCTGAAAATTTGCGCACATCCGCCATTGTAGTCCGTGCTGATACCATAGTCGATAAGCTTTTTTTTTTTTTTACTATCTTCTTGTTATGGGACATTCACCCTCTGCTGTTGCCATTTCTAATATAAAGTAGAGTAAAGTTCTAACTTATATCTCGCCATGAAAGCGCTAAAACATACCGGTGTAGTGAGTTTACATAATTCACCCGAGGAACTTTAGTTATTAGAGAGTTCCCGTCGGATGTTTTTTTACGGGACGCATTTCTGGCGTTGTTGCACTAGTTGACAAAATTCAAACAAAAATAATTAAATTATATAAATGTAGTGTTTTTAAAAGAAAAAAGCTTTTCAAAATGAAGACACAAAATAACCACCATGAAGCCGCCTTGCGAACAACCACACACATTGTCACTAGCCCTGTGGTGCACTAGTGTTGTCCCGATACCAATATTTTGGTACCGGTACTCAAGTTATTTTGATACTTTTCGGTCCTTTTCGGTACTTTTCTAAATAAAGGGGACCACAAAAAATTGCATTATGGGCTTTTTTTTAACAAAAAATCGTAGGGTACATTAAACATATGTTTCTTATTGCAAGTTTGTCCTTAAATAAAATAGTGAACATACTAGACAACGTGTCTTTTAGTAGTAAGTAAACAAACAAAGGCTCATAATTTAGTCTGCTGACGTATGCAGTAACATATTGTGTCATTTTCCATTATATTATTTTTTTCTTTTTATTAAGGACAAGTGGATTAATCTACTTGTTCATTTACTGTTAATATCTGCTTATTTTCTCTTTTAACATGTTCTATCTACACTTCTGTTAAAATGTAATAATCACTTATTCTTCTTTTGGACCGATACTTTTCAGAGGCGGTTTAGTACCGAAAATGATTCATTAGTATCGCGGTACTATACTAATACCGGTATACCGTACAACCCTATGGTGCACTCACAGTTTGAAATAAATAAAAAACTTCTCAACTTTACCAGCCAGGTTATGACAATGTTTAGGAATAAAAAATAAAATCCACTTTACCTTGTTGGTTAGTTTTCGAGGAAAGCGGGAGGCAGTGTCAACAACGCTGTGGATACTTCCTGAATGTTTCAAACCACACATCGCTTGCCCATTGCTTTCTTTGGATTCATATCGAGATATCAAAATTAGACACAAAATTAGTGCATAAAAAGTTCCAAAACCGATACAAGGTTCGTACATCAAAGCATATTTCTATTCGGTCTAGGGTTCTTGAATCGAAAAGTTTGTATAATGAGCGGTTCATTAAACGAGGTTCCATTGTATAGTCTATTCTCTATACTACTTATCCGGTTGAGTGAAGCTGGAGTCTATCAGAGCTCACCTAGGTTGACAGGTAGCAGTGTTAATCACGAGCTGTGCTGTGGTGCCAGACAAGAGATTGGCCGTGTCAATAACATTGACAGAATAATCACATATAGCAGATGTACAGTAGTAGTATGATCTATGTCACGGTCTTTAAATACTACCCTCACCAATTGGCGGTTCACATTCTAGGGTGCATCAAGGATTTTAAAGTACTATTGAATACCTTGAGATTTGAGATGATGCCGGTGTATTGCTTAGTACACACCTCAGTCAGTTACTGTGTCTTTAACTTTCTTTCTCTGCTTCAAAATGGTCTTTCGCATTTTCACTCGTGGTTGTCTGCTCTTCCCATGTCCCTGGTCTTCCCTTTGTCATACTTTATTTCATGCCACTTAATAAAGGGACCTTATGCTCACACCTCGTCTGCCTTTTCTGCAACCTGGGATCACGCCAACGACGCTAAGCCGCAGTCGCAACAATTCCATAGTGTATAAAGTGTTTTATGAGCACAGGTACGTCCCGATCAAAACTTTATCTGGCTTTAGATCCGATTTCAAGTCTTTGACAATCGATGATAGAAGAAAATGTCTGAAGTAAACACAATAACACATTTTTAGAAAGTGTATCTTATTAAATTCAAACTTAATTTAAACGGAAGGCGGGGTACACCATGGACAAGTCGCCATCTCCCCGCAGTGTTAAGATATAGAATTTATAGAGATGCTTGCTATTAGCTTTCTCACCGATATCTGAGATTATCCAGTACTTGGAAAATTATACTTCATTTAATTTTTTAGACCGATATCAACCGATACCGATGATATCAGGTGACATCAGCTGGGTCAGCTTCCCAGCACGCTCAGCTACAAGGTTTCCTGTCATATTTTGGACCTGACTGCAGCATGTCACTTGGATTAATGTTCTTTTCACAGTTGAATATAACTTGCATTATGACGACGATGGCAAGTAACCGTTATGGCTTATGAGTGGTTTGCTGATTACAGTGCTGTGAGAATAATGGTCCGTGGCAGTGGTTTTGGTGTTGGAAGTCCAACATGACAAGCGCTACTAAACACAAGTGCATGTTATTGTTGGAGACGTAATTGCTCAGAGATTTTAAAGACAATTGACCTGCCGTCTAAAGATGGGATTTATGGCTCTTTCAAAGAAGCCGTATTTTGAGGCACAGTTCCGGTCAAAGACTGTCTCTTTGTCATATTTTTGATGTATCTCAAATATCATGAAAACTATCAGTGGTAGCAGCTATAATATTTATCTCAGAATATTCAAAATATACATATCTCACCAATATTTACTCTATTGCTTGGATTTTACTGTCTGGCTCACATGTCCTCCATTAAATATGTGTGGTGGTCAAGGTAGCTCTGTTCTCAATGGGTACGAGGTTCCATTTAGCCCTTCTCAAAGAAAATATGCCCTACGCTTGTGTTGTTTTGGGCTGTACCAATCGTTCAAATCGCTAAAAAGATAAAAGTTTCTTCAGAGTTCCTCGAGAGGTAATCTACCTAGGTTCCATTCTAGAGGCTAACCTTTCCTGTGATAAAATGGCAACCAAGGTAATCAAAAAGGTTAACCAACGAACAAGATTTCTCTACAGAATTTTCTCTCTGGTCAACAAAAGCACCTTGAGGATTCTGGCGGGAACTCTCGTTCAACCCTTTTTCGATTACGCATGCACCTCCTGGTACCCTAGCACCTCCAAAACCCTCAAATCTAAACTCCAAACATCTCAGAACAAGCTAGTCAGGTTACTTCTAGACCTCCACCCCAGATCCCACCTCACTCCTACCCACTTCTCTAAAGTGGGCTGGCTCAAGGTGGAGGACAGAGTTAAACAACTTGCACTGAGCCTAGTCTATAAAATCCGCTACACCTCCCTGATACCGAAGTACATGTCAAACTACTTCCTTAACGTAAATGACCGCCGTAACCACAACACCAGGGGGTGCTCCACTAACCACGTTAAACCCAGATTCCGAACTAACAAAGGTCTTAACTCATTCTCTTTCTATGCCACATCAATGTGGAATGCGCTCCCAACAGGTATAAAAGAAAGGGCATCTCTATCCTCCTTCAAAACCGCAATAAAAGTTCACCTCCAGGCAGCTACAACCCTAAACTAACACCCTCCCCGGATTGCTAATAATCAAATGTAAACAATCAAATGCAGATACTTTTTCTTTTTCTTATGCCTTCTGATCTCTCTCTCTCTCTCTGTCTCTCTGTCTCTCTCTCTCTCCCTCTCTCTCTCTCTCTCTCTCTCTATGTCCACTACTTGATGTCCATACCCCCCCCCCCACCCCAACCCCCTCTCCCTCCACACCCCTGATTGTAAATAATGTAAATAATTCAATGTGATTATCTTGTGTGATGACTGTATTATGATGATAGTATATATGATAGTATATATCTGTATCATGAATCAATTTAAGTGGACCCCGACTTAAACAAGTTGAAAAACTTATTCGGGTGTTACCATTTAGTGGTCAATTGTACGGAATATGTACTTCACTGTGCAACCTACTAATAAAAGTCTCAATCAATCAATCAATCAGTGCAAGATTTGACAAAAAGCAGCTTACACTCTTGTCCAAGGGAGAAGAATCGAAGAACGCATGAGTTTACAGTGATCGCTTTGTTAAAGGTTTGTTTGACAAACTGTATTTTCCAGACCGAAAAGGCGCACTGCCGATGAATTGTCTATTTTCGATGTTTTTTCATATATAAGGCGCACCGGATTATAGGGCGCATTAAAGGAGTCATGTTATAATTGTGTTTTTTCTAAATATAAAATACTTCCTTGTGGTCTACATAACATGTAATGATGGTTCTTTGCTCAAAATGTTGCATAGATTATGTTTTACAGATCATCTTCAAGCCGCTTTCTGACAGTCGCTTCAGGATGCGCCGTTTTTGTGGGCGGTCTTATTCACGTGGCTCACCTTCGGCAGCGTCTTCTCCCCGTCATCTTTGTTGTAGCGGTGTAGCGTGCAAGGACGGGAGTGGAAGAAGTGTCAAAAGATGGAGCTAACTGTTTTAATGACGTTCAGACTTTACTTCAATCAATAACGGAGCAGCATCTCCTCATCCGGAAACAATAACAACACCGGAAATGTGTCCCGTGAAAAACCTTCCGACCGGAAAACTCTAATAACTAAAGTTCCTTGGGTGAATAATGTAAACTCACTACACCGGTATGTTTTAGCACTTTCATGGCGAGTTTACTGACAGATATAAGTAAGAACTTTACACCACTTTATATTAGAAATGGCAACAGCGGAGGATGAATGTCACATAACAAGAAGATAGTCGGCACAGACTACAATTTTTCAGGACTTATGCAGATCTGAAATACAGATCAGCAGGTACCAGAAGGTAAGAGAAGTTGCTTTTGCATAATATTGCGAAACAAAACGCCAGATAATATGTCTTACCTTATACACACACCATAACCAGCGCCGTGTGTAATGTTCTTTATTTTTAATGGAACATAAAATGTTGGTGTTGTTTACTTGAGTCATATTGCAGTCTACACATATCTCTTGTGTTACTGCCATCATATTGCAGTATACACGTATCTCTTATGTTTGACTGCAATCTACTGGTCACACTTATAATTACACCATGTACCAAATAAAATAGCTTCGAGGTCGGTAAGCAAAACCAGAATTATTCCGTACATTAGGCGCACCGGGTTATAAGACGCACTGTTGAGTTTTGAGGGAAAAAAAATATTTTAAGTGCGCCTTATAGTCCGGAAAATACGGTACTTTTACTGTTCATTATTTCCCATTAAAATATTATCTTGATATTATTTGTATTTCTTAAACACATGTTTGCTACGAGTGTTTCGAAAAGCACCAACTCGGTACGTCTAAATGAATGTGAACAAAACATAGAAGAGTTAAGCTTTTACCAAATGCAACTATCATAAATGACTCTTTCAGCACATACACAATGTTGACATCTATAGTTATCGTTTGATAAAGACGGGGAAAAACGCCGAGTGCAACAGCAACAAACATGGCAGTCGACGCGAAGTTAAATCATGAAATGTAACCTTAGCCAGGAAAAAACAATGCATATTTATCCGGAAGAGTCTTGAAACCAATTTCCTTGACACCCAAAGAAGTTGTAGACCTCCGTGCTTTTCCAAGTTTGCATGTATTTTGTCGTGTAGAGTGACGTCCAGAGCACAAATAGTTCGACAACGACGTATAATCCTTGATATCACTCAACAGATTTTATTTTTTTATTAAGTATAGGGATCGACTTCATTACCGAGTAAGATGGGTTTTTTTGCAGGAAGATTAAAGCCTCATTTGTACTCAGACAGTAAGAACATAAATACAAGCATTTGGCGGAAATTAACCCTAAATATTATAATTTGATTTGGCTTGAAAATTTGGATTGTATAAATTCCATTAAGTGGTACTCTATCCCCATGCTTTGACAATGACGTCCCTATTTGCTATTTTCTCTTACCTAAAAAACATTATATTGCAATTAAAATATTGCCTACTATCGATAAAGTCCATGCAAACTAAAGATCTCCACCAACAATTTAACAGTACAGAAAACAATAATTAAATGTAAATGTTGATAATACATACAAATACAACTAAAATGTGTTGACGCTAAAAATGTACAACTGTAACCTCTGTCTCTTTAGAGAGCCGTTTGGGTCCGTCACATTACTACTACCACCCGTAACGCATCACCATTTCTTGTTGCAGCATGTGAAGCATAACCTCATGTTGCAAGAATCGGTGCATAATTCCTCGAACGCGGAATTCTTTGTATGGCTTACATGCTCACGAGACAAGTCACTTTTCCAACATGTTTGGAATATTTAGGAGTATGACAGCTGAGAAAGGTTACTGTCAGTTTCATTTGCTTGGCAGTCTATGTACCGATGTATATAGTATGTGACTGTTGGTGTCTAAACGTGGTCTTTGAGTACCGGCTTGTGCCATGACCAGAACAAAACAGGCAAAAGCTAACAAGCATTCTAAAACCAAACTGGGAAGCTATCAAAATATGATCAACAGTGTTAAATCCTGGCTGCATGGCTACGGTAGTTGTGACCCTAAGGTGCGGAAACAGGAGACGACATGCAGGTAAGATATATATTCATAGTTGGAACACAAAATACTAGGGCAGCAGGGAAGTGCACGAAAAGCATAGCTCAAAGCATGAAACGTAACAAAAATCAACAGAGAAACAGGTCAAATTAACAACGATCCAGCCTTGACCAAACAGTGAGGCTGGCTTATAAAGCCCTCGGATTAGTAAACAGCGGCATGTCACTGTCCTGATCACTAATCGGAGGCAGGTGTGCCCAATTAGCGCTCCTAGCAACAAGTGACAACAAAAGGAGGAAAGTAGCGCTCAAAACAGAAATAAAAACAAAACAAAGGAAACAAAATACAAACAATTCCAAGGTTTCAGGAGCAATCCTAACAGTTGCCTCCTCAATAAAATGGATTCCAGACATTTCTGACAGTCCTTTACCAAGGGAGGGAGGACTCGTCGGAGGGTCGCCAGGCTTTGTGTACCCACAGCCAGCGGGGGAAGGTTCAGGTGGCGGCCGCGAGTGGAACAGCGCCACAGCTGGCGAACGAAGAGGACGAGAAGCTCGGCCAGCAATCCAAGGTCACTACCGCGCCAGTTCCAGCTCCCTGGCATCCGAAAGCCCAGCCCTTGTCAGTTCCAGCACCACGACTGCTCAAGTCTTTGCTTCCTACAAGTTCCGTTGCTGTTCCATGCCTAGCCAAGGCTCCAACGGCACGCATTCTGGCCCCACGCCAGCTCAATCTCCAATGTCACCTGTTCCGGTGCCACGCCAGCCCAAGGCTCCAATTCCTGTTCCATGCCAACACTTTGAGAACTGCATGTGAACGAGCAGCGGCCCTCCTCCAAGCCTCCCTTCGCCCATACCTGGTTTTTGCGCCAGCTGGTCCAGCTTACGCCGCCGGTCTACGACTTCTTCTTTCAGCTTGGGACGACATCTGGAATTTGTCTCTTGAGGGGGGCTACCACTGGAAGCTGTGCAACAGAGGATGCACCTCATCTTTTCCCCAGAAAATATGCCAGCTACGCCTCCTGTGGGTCTTTTCCAGAGGCCGCCTCCAGCTTCGCCTCCCGTGGGTCCTCTACAGACCCACCGGTGGGTCTTTTTCAAGGATGCCATGATCTGTTTCCCTTCCAGTGAGTCCTCTCCAGACGCCATCGCCTACCAAAAGAGCATCCATTATGCGCTCTGCCTCCATGCAAGGAAGAAGCGCCCATTTCCGCTTGTCTTCTTCCTCCTTGTCGGTCAGTGATGTGGCCATTCCATGGGCACCCCCCACGCCAACAGCAGCAACGCCCTACACGAGGGTGTGGACCTCAGCTGCTGCTGGAGTTTCTTTTTCGTCAAAAGCTGTGGCATTGTTCCAATTTACCGCCGCCACCCGACTCTTCCCATCTTGCTGCGGGGACGCACGGCTTTAAACTGTGGCGGGGGCACTGTTTGTCGACCCTCCGCCAATCCACCCACCGCCCTCCCTTAGGGGATGGTTGCCAGATCTGGGATCTGTTACTTAAGATGGGCGTAGATGGTACTGGGTGGGGATCTCAGGCACAGTTTTAAGCTGGTTCAAGTCATATCTACAAGATAGGAACTATTTTGTTTCCATTGGTGACTTTGTATCAGAACCAACCAACGTAACGTGTGGAGTCCCCCAAGGTTCAATCTTGGGGCCGACTTTATTTAACATCTATATGCTCCCACTAGGACAAATCATGCAAAATAATAACATTGACCATCATTGCTATGCCGATGACACCCAAATTTATGTAGCGCTATCACCAAATAACTATCGCCCCATAGATCTTCTGTGCCAGTGCATTGAGCAAGTCAAACACTGGATGTGCCAAAATTTCCTACAACTAAATGAAGATAAAACTGAGATAATTGTTTTTGGTGCTAAAAAAGAAAGGTTTAAAGTCATCCAACACCTTCGATCACTGTCCCTGAAAACCTCAAATAAAGCCAGAAATCTTGGGGTTATTTTAGATTCTGATTTACATTTCGACAGTCACATCAAATCAGTAACAAAATCGGCCTACTATCACCTCAAAAATGTAAAAAGACTTAGAGGGCTCATGTCAGCTCAAGACTTTGAAAAACTTGTACATGCCTTTATTACCAGTAGGCTAGACTATGTAATGGTTTCCTTGCAGGTCTTCCCAAAAAAACTGTCAGGCAGCTACAGCTTGTTCAGAACGCTGCTGCTAGAGTTCTAACAAAGACCAAAAAATGTGAGCACATTACACCAATTCTTAAATCCTTACATTGGCTCCCTGTACATCAGAGAATTGATTTCAAAATCCTCCTGCTCACATATAAATCACTACATGGTCTAGGGCCCAAGTATATTACTGATATGCTCCCACTATATAAGCCCTCTAGATCACTAAGATCTTCTGAGACCAATCTGTTAGCGGTTCCCAGAGTAAACTCAAATCAAGGGAGAACATCATTCAGTCACTATGCAACAAATAGCTGGAATAAACTTCCTGAAGATGTCAGACTCTCCCCAACTCTGACTACTTTTAAAACTAGACTGAAGACTTTTATGTTCACCTTAGCTTTCAGTTAAATCTTTTAATCTTTTAACTTTTAACGTCTGCACTGTTTTTATTTTTATTGTCTGCATTTTAATTTTGCTTTTATTTTCTTTCATTTCACTTTGTTGTCTGTGAAGCACTTTGAGTCTGCCTTGTGTATGAAAAGCGCTATACAAATAAAGTTGCCTTGCCTTGCCTTGCCTTACTGTCACGCACTGGACATTTTGTTTTTATTCTTTGTTTCTGCCGGCGTTTCCTGTGTTGTCTCTTATTTTGGTATTTCCTGTTCTTCTCCTGCACCACAGGCGGAACCTTTACTCATGGTGATGAGTGACTGGTGCTCAGCTGGGACTAATTGGCAATCAGGGTTATTTAGTGCAGCTTGAAAACCTCAGCAAGTCGTCGGATCATTGCTTCCTTGTTGCAGATAATGCTGCTTACGATTTAGTGTTTTTCATGAGGAAACGTAAGTTTTGGGACTGTGATTCTGACTCTGCTTTGTGATTTTTCTTTATGCACTTAGGTGCTCCATGGACTTTAGCCATTTTCCTAACTATCATATGCCTGTGCAATATCGAGTACTTCTGTAGATTTTTCACTTTTGTAAATTGTGCCAAAGCATTTGAGCATTTCCTTTTTGTTATTAAAAATGTTATTCATAACTGTTACTTTCCACATGGTGGTGGTTTGTTTGTGTTTCTTCCCCTATTGTTTCTACAGGTCATACTCATTGACTGCTGCCAATCAATCGGTTCCTGTTCCCAGCTGCTCCTCGTTTCACCTGTTAATCAGCACGCCAATCCCGGTCCACCATTCATCCTCCCATCCTGCTTAGAACCACCTGCTCACCACTGGATCAAGGTGATTTTGTAAACTGCCATGCTGGGTTGTAGCCTTGATAGACCCTACTTGACTTTGCTAGTGTCAGATCTACTTTGTCTTTGATGCTACTTTGTTTTTGTACCCATTTTTGTTAAGCTATGCGGCTTAAATTGTGCCACCCGTTTGTTTTGTTCTTTGTTTTTTTACCTTTCAATTGTCCGTGTTTTTTAAGTATCTGTACAGTGGGCAGCCTAGTCTTGGGAAAGGTTAGACAGAGGCCTCTATACACTACACACGTAGGACTTGCTTATGCATAGAGACACCAGGCTTAGTGGTGGCTGTCACCCTTGTAGGTTTTGGACTCTCTCTTTGGCTAGAGTAGGTAGGTAGGTTTTTGGTTTATGCTAATTAAATCGCTTTAGTTAGTAAGCTTACCTTTCTTTGTCAGAGATGTCTTTTGGTATGTTTTGTTCATTCCTTTGACAGAGCCTGTATTCCCAAGCTAGGCTAGTGTTGTGTCTTGCTGTAACCCCCCCATGGTTACCTTTCAATAACACTAGATTTGTTTTCAATTCTTGGCTTCGTTGTCTTTAATATACACCTCATTTTAGTTTATACACTTTTATGTTGCATTCTCCTACGATCCCTAGACCCAGAGCCATCTGGGAATGTAACAATATCTCCGGCTTTTTTGTTATTGCATTCTGGGGACACCGGGAGCAGAACATATATGGAACACCTCATGGCCATATGTTACTGATAGTATACAGATTAAAAAAAAACATGATAAAAATGAAATAAAATGATTACATGCATATTGTCATACTTTCCTTGAGAAACCTCAACAGACAGATTTATTGTATTCGTGGAGTTGACATTCGTTCCTTGTAAAAACAGAATTGTCCCTTTTTTTTTAAACAAATGTACGTTTCTCAAACTAATTTTTTTAATGTTGCCCATCATCCACAATCCTTATAAGACAAGAATGTGCGTTTAGGTTTGCGATGCTGAGCTTGTTTTTTGAAGGCAGATTCTGTCTTAGACCCTTGAAAAAAATGTTCAGTTTTGACATTCCAGTGACTGACAGGAAAAGAGGACAAGCTCAGTGTTTATAACGGAGTCCTTGGTATCTCCTGGAGCTGTTGAAGTATGTACCTATAGCGGCCAGTTGAATCGGTGCATGACAGAGAATAATAAGCAGGAATGATCTGAACATCATTCATCAACCACAAGTATTTCTATTAGTATCCTCCAGTGATGATGCAGTCAGCCGAGAGCAACAGAACGGGGAGACATGCTATTTATTGTTTGGTCTGTCTTGCAGTAGGCTCTGAGGAATGCACTGTGCCTGCGAGCATGACAGTTATTTGTCTGATACTTTTGTGAAGTCAGGTTAACTGCTTGGGTGCCTTCTAAGACCCACAGCTCAAGGTCTTACTCGACTCAACCAAACTTTATCTAACTGAGAATTTTGAGTTTTTAACATATTGTTAGGCATTTGCCATCCGAAACAAAAAAACACCCAATGCTTACAGGATGTACTGTATGTCAGGGTCAAACACTGATGACATCTATTAAACAAGACAAAAGGCAATGAATCAAACAGAGACAGAATTCAATTTGGACTCAATTGAGGAGAGACATGGCCACTGTACTCTCTGTACAGTCCTGCACCGCACTCTGATGAAGAAGGTTTTCGTCTTCTCTTTTATTTAGATGTTCAATGTTTACGCAACAACACATTTCTCAACAGGAATGGGGAGTATGTAAACAGTCCTTGTTTTCGGTTACATTGAAGACAAAATAAGAAGATCCCTCGGGCTTGGGCTTGTCCTGGATTCAGCTTGATCAGGTTTTCGAGGACAATGGATGACCCCTTCCGTCTGTTTCTATCGTACACAGCGGCATCTTCCAAGCGTTTGGCTTGGTACAACAGAGACAGCTTCTTGTCTGTTCATTGGAAACTCAGAACGGAAAGTTTTTGTGATAACTTACACACGATTATTCCAACACTGTAGATTAACTTTTACTCACAGTACTTTCTTACTAAACTCAAACATGTCAAGTATTTTTACCACGGTCTTACTCTAGCACTGTTTCTAGCTCCGTTCGCATCACAAAATCGTCAGATTGCATTAGTACAACTACAGTACATACCCTGTCGAGCCAGCTGTGTACAAACAAAACATAAAATGTGGACTATTACTCAAAAGATACTGTAATATGTTCATGTTTTTCAGTCAGTACAGATTGGTGTCCTATCGCATTCTGTTGTACATTACAAACTGAAACGCGATTCGGGTGCTGACGTAGAAGCTATAGCTTATATCTAGTCGTAGCTAACTTACAGTTAATACCGTAGCACGCCGATGAGTTAGTACACTAGAAAAATAGTTCCTCAGTGTTCGCTCTTACAATAACAATCTCGTCAATGTCGCTGCAGCTCGGGTGTTATACAGGTTACGACATGTAAACGAACTATTATTGGCGGCTTTGAATACATTTTTGAAGTAATTTAAAGGTAGAATTGATTGCTCTCATTAGCTGCATTGCTAGCTACCTAAAATGAGCCAATTTTCATATGTTAGAATGCAAAAAAACAAAAAAATGTTGCCTTACTGTCTCTCATAAAAAAGTGCAGTTACCCTTTTAACATGCAACCTGCCTTATAGAGAGTGAGTTAGACAGGGCTGCGGAGCTGTCTAACTCAAACTTGCTAACAGTAGGAACTTTTTTCTTTTTAACCCTTCGTGAGGATTGCGATTAATTTTTCATCTAAACTGAATAATGCGAGAATCCCGTCAGTCGGCATCCCAGCAAGAGTGGAAAAATTGCAGTGTTTTATTTTGGTTTAATATGGTTAGTTTGTATGTTTAGCACCTAGCAATGCTATAGTGTCACAATAAAGTGGCATCCGGGTAGCAGTGGGCTTTCTAAAACTTATTGCTCATACTCTTTGTGTTCAGTCTCAAAAATATACAGTCCTGGATCATAATTGTTTTCCCAATGTAATTGTTGTTTTGCTCACACAAAGTCAGCTTGATTAGCGTTGTTGTTGATGGGGAAGGGATCTGTGGTTCCTAGCTCGACGTCACGCGATCACGTGGCTGGCGTCCTCATTCTCTCTTAAAATGGTCGGGAATCTCCATGAGATTGATACTATTTTGATCATTTCAATTTATTCGCAAACTTTGGCAGTCTTTTGCTGTTACAAAACTGATATATTCATATATATATATATATATATATATATATATATATATATATATATATATATATATATATATATATATATATATATATATATATATATATATATATATATATATATATATACTAGGGCTGTGAATCTTTGGGTGTCCCACGAGTCGATTCAACATCGATTATTGGGGTCACGATTCGATTCAAAATCGATTTTTTTTTCAATTCAACACGATTCTCGATTCAGAAACGATTTTTTTCCCGATTTCAAAAGGATTCTCTATTCATTCAATACATAGGATTTCAGCAGGATGTACCCCAGTCTGCTGACATGCAAGCAGAGTAGTAGATTTTTGTAAAAAGCTTTTATAATTGTAAAGGAAAATGTTTTATCAACTGATTGCAATAATGTAAATTTGTTTTAACTATTAAATGAACCAAAAATATGACTTATTTTATCTTTGTGAAAATATTGGACACAGTGTGTTGTCAAGCTTATGAGATGCGATGCAAGTGTAAGCCACTGTGACACTATTGTTCATTTTTTTTATTTTTTATAAATGTCTAATGATAATGTCAATGAGGGATTTTTAATCACTGCTATGTTGAAATTGTAACTAATATTGATACTGTTGTTGATAATATTTATTTTTGTTTCACTACTTTTGGTTTGTTCTGTGTCGTGTTTGTGTCTCCTCTCAATTGCTCTGTTTATTGCAGTTCTGAGTGTTGCTGGGTCTTGTTTGGTTTTGGAACTGGATTGCATTGTTATGGTATTGCTGTGTATTGTTTTGTTGGATTGATTGATTTAAAAAAAAAAAAAAAAATTAAAAATATAAATAAAGAAAAATTAAAAAAATAGATTTTTTTAAAAATGAGAATCCATTCTGAATCGCACAACGTAAGAATTGCGATTCGAATTCGAATCGATTTTTTCACACACCCCTAATATATATATATATATATATATATATACACATATATATATATATATATATATATATATATATATATATATATATATATATATATATATATATATATATATATATATATATATATATATATATATATATATATATATATATATATATATATACTACCGTTCAAAAGTTTGGGGTCACCCAAACAATTTTGTGGAATAGCCTTCATTTCTAAGAACAAGAATAGACTGTCGAGTTTCAGATGAAAGTTCTCTTTTTCTGGCCATTTTGAGCGTTTAATTGACCCCACAAATGTGATGCTCCAGAAACTCAATCTGCTCAAAGGAAGGTCAGTTTTGTAGCTTCTGTAACGAGCTAAACTGTTTTCAGATGTGTGAACATGATTGCACAAGGGTTTTCTAATCATCAATTAGCCTTCTGAGCCAATGAGCAAACACATTGTACCATTAGAACACTGGAGTGATAGTTGCTGGAAATGGGCCTCTATACACCTATGTAGATATTGCACCAAAAAACAGACATTTGCAGCTAGAATAGTCATTTACCACATTAGCAATGTATAGAGTGTATTTTTTTTAAGTTAAGACTAGTTTAAAGTTATCTTCATTGAAAAGTACAGTGCTTTCCCTTCAAAAATAAGGACATTTCAATGTGACCCCAAACTTTTGAACGGTAGTGTATATATATATCTCAGTGGTTCTTAACATTGTTGGAGGTACCGAACCCCACCAGTTTCATATGCACATTTACCTCTTTAGTGAAAAATAAAAAATAAAAAGTTTTCAAATTCAAGACAAAGTTGTATTTTTACTGTTGCACAAAATTAACCGTGCATGATCATCACCTTGTTCAAAGAACAAAACCAACACAGTGCATGAACTCACAACAAATGACACACCTTTGAGAGGCCGGTTGAGATATGCCTGGCTTCACCTTGGCAAGTGCTACTCTCATGTCATTTTCACAGCAAAGTCTGTTCCTTTTCTTCGTTTTTTTTTTTTTTTATGTCCAGCATCCCCGAAAAGGATATGTTGTAACAAGTGGTATAAAAACAAAAATCCAGGGCTTTCTTAGCAATCAATCATCAATCAATCAATGTTTACTTATATAGCCCTAAATCACGAGTGTCTCAAAGGGCCGCACAAGCCACAACGATCTCACATCAGGGCAAGAAAAAACTCAACCCGATGGGATGACAAAAAAAATGAGTAGATAAGAAACTTGATCATTTAAATCCCACCTGCAGACATATGGCTATGCCAAACTGATGTCAGGTAATGACAGACTACACTGCGGTCTGACAGCTGCCTCAGGTTGTGAAATTCACATGTCGCATTATCGGCCTTGTAAGATGCTGAATGAATGGATGATGGACACGTCTCGTGCTTAGCTATCAACCTTTGCTGATTTTCATTTGTGAAATTACTGATTTATTTTTTTTTACCCCGAAGCTCAATGTGGGGGACGGTTTTTTGGTTGCTTTAAGTTGTGAGGAAAACATTCGAGCTATGAGCTAGATTCAAATAAAACCCCCGCCGCTATATGGCGTAGCAAATGCCAGGGCGAACCCAACATCCAGTGTTTAACGAACTAGCCTTATCTAGCTAGCTAGTGGGGGTGGGAATTTTTGGGGCACCTAACGAACCGATTCACATTCCTTGGATTTGCAAAAGTAGATGAGCTCGGGCGTTTCTGGGTGTTGTTGATAAATGGCTTTCGCTTTGCATCGTAGAGTTTTAACGTGCCCTTACAGATGTAGCGACCGACTGTAGTTACTGACAGTGGTTTTCTGAAGTGTCCCGGAGCCCATGTGGTGATATCCTTTACACACTGACGTCGCTTTTTGATGCAGTACCGCCTGAGGGATCGAAGGTCACGGGCTTTGTCGCTTACGTGCAGTGATTTTCTCCAGATTCTCTGAACCTTTTGATGATATTACGGACCGTAGATGATGAAATCTCTAAATTCCTTGCAATAGGTCGTTGAGAAGTGTTGTTCTTAAACCGTTCGACAATTTGCTCACGCATTTGTTCAAAAAAGTGGTGATCCTCGCCCCATCCTTGTTTGTGAATGACTGAGCATTTCATGGAAGCTGCTTTTATACCCGATCATGGCACCCACCTGTTCCCAATTAGCCTGTTCACCTGTGGGATGTTTCGAATAAGTGTTTGATTGATTGTTTCTCAGTCTTTTTTGCCATTTGTGCCAGCTTTTTTTGAAACATGTTGCAGGCATGGAATTCCAAATGAGCTAATATTTGCAAAAAATAACAAAGTTTTCCAGTTCGAACGTTAAGCATCTTGTCTTTGCAGTCTATTCAATTGAATATAGGTTAAAAAGGGTTTGCAAATCATTGTATTCTGTTTTTATTTACAATTTACACAATGTGCCAACTTCACTGGTTTTGGGTTTTGTATTATTTGGTATAACAATAAAACTTTTTCAAAACAGGTTACAGGTTAGAAAAGCCCCTAAAAAAGTTTTTTTTGTAAATTGTTCTTAAAAAAAAACTAACTTGTTCCACCAAGGGCCGCATACTGAAAAGTCAAAGGATGGGGGGGCCATATAGATATTTTTTCATTTTAAAAAAACATACAATCATTATTGTGTCAGTTGTGTCTTAATGTATTATTATAAATTATTAGTTGAAACATTTTCGCGTTTTCTCATTACAAACCGATTATTTTGCTCTTTTTTTCTTACATTTTACTAAAACATTTTTCTATGTAATAATTGAATACAAATAATAATAATAATAATATGGTTTTGTAACTGCATAACCATAATGTGTCTAAAATTCTGCCTGTACAAAAATTGTAATGTTCAGTTAATTTTTTTAATTAACTAATTCACAAGTTATTTTTTTAATTGACTAACTAAACTTTGTTAATATTTTTATTTGATTTTCATTTCGAGATCCTCCAATATTTTAGATTAGTGGTGTCTAAAATTTTTCCACCAAGAACCGCATACTGAAAAGTCATGCATGGAGGGGACATTTTGACATTTTTGTATTTTATAAAAATGCTGAAAACAGATTATTTGAAGATAAAAGGTTGCGTTATAGGTGACTAAGTATACTAATATTATTAGTTTAAAAAGTGTCAGCTTTTGTCATTAAATTGCGATTCTTTTCTCTTTTTTCTTACATTTTTACTGTTGTTTTTTAAATATATATGTTATCATTTTAGCAGACACGTTGAAATAATTGCACAAAGTATCGGTATATGTAAAAAGGTATTTTTGACAATAATTTGCATTTTTCACTTTTTTGGCTGTTTCTGCCCATTTCTTCCCTGCTTCCCTGTGCGTCATTCTTGTGTGTATTTTTGACATTTTGGTCATTTTGGCTCTTCCTGGGACTTATGGAACTTAACCCGGATAAATATTTGACAATATTCTGCATTTTTTTACATTTTGGGCTGTTTTTGCCCTTTTCTTCCCGGCTTCCCTGTGCGTCACCCTGGTGTATTTTGACATTTTCCTCATTTTGACTCTTCCCGAGACGTATGGAACTCACAAATGGGGAGGGATTTTTGACAGTATTCAGCATTTTTCACATTTTGGGCTGTTTTTGCGCTTTTCTTGGCTTCCCTGTGCATCCTTCCTGGGTGTATTTTTCACATTTTCCTCATTTTGGCTGTTCCAGAGGACTTATGAAACTCTAACCCAGGTAGGTATTTTTGACAATATTTGGCATTTTTTACATTTTTGGCTTTTTTTGCACTTTTCTTCCCGGCTTCCCTGTGCGTCATTCCTGAGTGTATTTTGGACATTATCCTCATTTTGGCTCTTCCCGGGACTTATGGAACTCAAACCCGGAGAGGTATTTTGACAATATTCTGCATTTTTAACATTTTGGGCTGTTTTTGCCCTTTTCCTCCCTGCTTCCCTGTGCGTCATTCCTGGGTGTATTTTTGACATCATCCTCATTTTGGCTCTTCCCGGGACTTATGAAACTCAAACCCGGGGAGGTATTTTTGAAAATTTTCGTCATTTTTCATTTTTTTGGCTGTTTTTGCTCTTTTCTTCCCGGCTTCCCTGTGCGTCACCCTGGTGTATTTTGACATTTTTCCCATTTTGGCTCTTCCCGGGATGTATGGAACTCACAAATGGGGAGGGATTTTTGACTGTATTCGGCATTTTTCACATTTTGGGCTGTTTTTGCGCTTTTCTTCTTGGCTTCCCTCTGCATCATTCCTGTGTGTATTTTTCACATTTTCCTCATTTTGGCTGTTCCCGAGGACTTATGAAACTCTAACCCAGGTAGGTATTTTTGACAATATTTGGCATTTTTTAAATGTTTGGCTATTTTTGCACTTTTCTTCCCAGCTTCCCTGTGCGTCATTCCTTAGTGTATTTTGGACATTATCCTCATTTTGGCTCTTCCCGGGACTTATGGAACTCAAACCAGGAGAGGTATTTTGACAATATTCTGCATTTTTAACATTTTGGGCTGTTTTTGCCCTTTTCCTCCCGGCTTCCCTGTGCGTCATTCCTGGGTGTATTTTGACATGTTTCCCATTTTGGCTCTTCCCGGGATGTATGGAACTCACAAATGGGGAGGCATTTTTGACTGTATTCAGCATTTTTCACATTTTGGGCTGTTTTTGTGCTTTTCTTCCTGGCTTCCCTGTGCATCATTCCTGTGTGTATTTGTCCCATTTTCCTCATGTTGGCTCTTCCAGAGGACTTATGAAACTCAATATTCTGCATTTTTTAAATTTTTGGCTGTTTTTGCACTTTTCTTCCCTACTTCCCTGTGCGTCATTCCTGGGTGTATTTTGGACATTATCCTCATTTTGGCTCTTCCCGGGACTTATGGAACTCAACCCGGATAGGTATTTTGACAATATTCTGCATTTTTCACATTTTTGGCTAATTTGCTCCTTTCCTCCCGGCTTGTATCCAGCCTGAATTTTGGATCGGAAAGAGAGTCAGTGGTATGGCACATCACTTTTGCTGACCGTTCTGTCTAAAACTATTTTAGGAAGCACTTGAACTTCCGTGGAGATAAACCATCTACCTCACATGTTTTGATTAAACAGCATGATTATTGCACAGGTGTGCCTTTGTTAAGCCACTATAAAAGGCCACATCAAAATTGATAGAGTAAAAGAAACTACTTGTTTGAGGGTAATAATAAATAAGAAAATTAAATGAAAAAAGTATAGAACAATATACAACATAAGGTAGCAAGAAATATATCAATAATGAATAAAGCAAAATACCAAAAATTCCTCAATATTCTCTACTGCTCGCTAGTGTTGCCATATCGGAGTTGTTGTGTAGAAATATGGGAAAATAACTAAAAAAGTACACTTTATTCACTAACCCTGTTACAAAAGAGGTCAACTCACATAATACATCATGTAGCATATCGAAAACATTAAAACCATTGATTTATTGAACTAAAAATTCAATGATTATCAAAAATGATGTACAAAGCAAACTGTAACCTGCTAACCAAGAATGTGCACCAATTATTCTCAACACAAGGAAAAATATACCTTTATGAAAAAATCTACCTTCAAACATTTGTATGCATGTACAACACTTAAAACCTTTAGCATATCAGTATGTAGCATTAAATTGCTATGAGTTGGAGAAGGGTTAGATTAAGTAAGCGTTGCTTCTTCCTACTCCTTTTTGGACGTATTGTAAAGATAAACAAGAATATGTTAATTATATGATGTATCATATTGTAACATTTTCAAAATAAACTCAAACCATAACCAACATGTGCAGTTAAATGTATTGCGGGGAGGTGCGTCAGTTTCTGGTCCGCCTCGTGGTATGTGCCAACCACGCTCAAAGGTTGACATGTCTGGTGACCACTGTTGGCCGCAGCAAGAACCGGGATGGTTTTAGCTTCCAGGAATTGTGGACCGATCCTTGCAACACGGGGACAGTTTAGAAATGGGCACGGATCTTCGCTGTGACAGCAATCCTTCTAAATCTGGTCCGGAAGATTTTACGTTTTATGTATTATATGTGTGAGACGGATAAATAAAAATGAGGAAAAAAGGCTGGCACAAATAACAACATCGCTACAGTTACAATGTGCCTCGGGCTGGTACTTGGATCAATCCACACTGTTTAAGCTGTCACTCAGCAAGCGAAACAGACATGCCAAGAGGCAGAGGCTAGGCCTCCTATAAAAAAATGGATGTGTTCTTGGCCTCTGTCCAAAAAAGCAGTTTAATGCTGTGTATTTATCTCACTTGGAGACACAGGTTTATACTGGTGCCATGTTAGCTCCACACAATGTTCCCTGCGATAAGATGTTTTATCTGGCAAACTGAGAAATCTGCTTAAAAAAGGGGTCATACTATGATTCTTATCTACATTTAACACACTTCCTTGTGGTCCACAGCCTGTATTGATGGGTCGGTCAAAATCCTGCATATATTTTGCTTTACAGAGCCATCTTCAAGCCTCTTTCTGAGTGTATTTCTGAGTTGTTTTGAGTTCTAGGCGTTGTTTACAAGGGAATTCAAAAGTATTCTATGGTTTCAGTTTTCATCCACAAGGTAACAGCCTTCTGGGTGGGCTAAAACGATAATTTTTGAAAACTAATAAGATAATAATCCCGATTCTAAATCGAGTCATAATTCTCAAAAATCAATTTCAAATATACAGGTATATATATTTTTTATTATATATTTTTGTATTTTTTTAATAATAATCCCATTTTTAAAACATGTTTTTAGGCCATCTCCATGCAAGCAGAAGGAACTTTTCTAACATGCAACCTGTTATGATTTTTTTATTATGGGCCCGCTGCAATGCAAGCAGCCCATATTATTATTGCTCATACTTCAACTTTTATTATTATTATAGTTCCGCACGTTTTTCTTACGCTTTCTAATATGTAACCTGTTATGAATTTTTTTTATTATGGGTCTACTGCAATGCAAGCAGCCCATATTATTATTGTTCATACTTCAACTTTTATTATTATTATAGTTCCGCACGTTTCTCTTACGCTTTCTAACACGTAACCTGTTTCGAAAAATGTTTATTATGGGCCCGCCGTAATGCAAGCAGCCCATATTATTATTGCTCATACTTCAACTTTTATTATTATTATAGTTCCGCACGTTTCTCTTACGCTTTCTAACATGTAACCTGTTATGATTTTATTTTATTATAGGTCTGCTGCAATGCAAGTAGCCCATATTATTATTGCTCATACTTCAACTTTTATTATTATTATAGTTCCGCACGTTTCTCTTACGCTTTCTAACATGTAACCTGTTATGAAAAATGTTTATTATGGGCCCGCTGCAATGCAAGCAGCCCATATTATTATTGCTCATACTTCAACTTTTATTATTATTATAGTTCCGCACGTTTCTCTTACGCTTTCTCACATGTAACCTGTTATGATTTTTTTTATTATGGGCCTGCTGCAATGCAAGCAGCCCATATTATTATTGCTCATACTTCAACTTTTATTATTATTATAGTTCCGCACGTTTCTCTTACGCTTTCTAACATATAACCTGTTATGAAAAATGTTTATTATGGGCCTGCTGCAATGCAAGCAGCCCATATCATTATTGTTCATACTTCAACTTGTATTACTATTATAGTTCCGCACGTTTCTCTTACGCTTTCTAACATGTAACCTGTTATGAAAAATGTTTATTATGGGCCTGCTGCAATGCAAGCAGCCCATATTATTATTGCTCATACTTCAACTTTTATTATTATTATAGTTCCGCACGTTTCTCTTACGCTTTCTAACATATAACCTGTTATGAAAAATGTTTATTATGGGCCTGCTGCAATGCAAGCAGCCCATATTATTATTGCTCATACTTCAACTGTTATTATTATTATAGTTCCGCACGTTTCTGTCACGCTTTATACGTGACGAACCAGCCAACGAACCCCCACATATGTTATACCGTCGGAAAGGTCTTGTTCACGCCAATCGGCATACTCTAAACGATATTCACGAATACATTTTAAAAAATGGGCCAATTCAATGGGTACATACCGTTTTAATGGTATGTACCCAACCGGCCAAAAAGATAGCTCAGCCATACTTTCACGTAGCACGGTGTTTAACGTCTCATTTTGTTCACACACTTGTTTACTTTAACCCTGGATAAAAAGTTTCTGATGTTCAAAGTTTGGTTTTGGCTGGATGGCCATCAGAAAGAGGCGAGCGCCATCGGCCTTCCTCCATTAAAGCGGATGGCATCCACTCTAAATTACTAGAGCGTGGAAGCCCCGAAAATTAGCATTTTTTTTTGGTGAGCAACCTGTTCTTACGGCCACATCTTTTATCCCACTGTCATATTGTTAATATGCTAACATTAGCAGGTTAACTTTTTGAGCTAGTTTTGCAACCGTTTATACCAGAGTCGTATAACTTGGTATGTGCCACTTGTTAAATGTTAGCATGCAAACGATAGCATGCTAAGTTTTTCATAAAATGTTGCACTTTTTTCTTTATTTTTGCAGCCATACACCTTCGAGTCATATAACTTGGTATATGAAACATGCTAACTGTTATCATGCTAACATATGCACACATGCTAAATGTTAGCATTTTAATGGAGACGGCGTGGCGCAGTTGGGAGAGTGGCCGTGCCATAAACCTGAGGGTTCCTTGTTCGATCCCCACCTTCCACCAACCTCGTCACGTCCGTTGTGTCCTTGAGCAAGACACTTCACCCTTGCTCCTGATGGGTCGCCGTTGGGGCCTTGCATGGCAGCTCCCGCCATCAGTGTGTGAATGTGTGTGTGAATGGGTGAATTTGGAAATAGTGTCAAAGCGCTTTGAGTACCTTGAAGGTAGAAAAGCGCTATACAAGTATAACCCATTTACCATTTCTTGTAAGCATGCTAACGTTTTAGGCTATCTGTTTAACTCACCTAAAACTCTCTGATTCAGACACTAGGCACTATCTAGAGGTCCAGGGCACAGATAGCAGGCCCATCATTATACTAAATAATACATTGTGCAAGAATCGGTTTGAATTAAGAATTGATTCTGAATTGAATCGTTACCCCAAGAATCGGAATCGAATCGAATCATTAGGTGCCTGAAGATTCAAAAACCGTACTACAGTGCTACATTACTAAGGCTTCCTTACTGTCATGACGGGGGGGTCGCAGCTTACTGCGAGGTTTGTTCTCCCGGGAAGCAAACGGACTATTCCGGACGAGGCGTGAAGGTAGAAACATATTTAATTATTCAAAACTCAAAAAGGGTACAAAAAACAGAAAACAACCCAAAGGCAAGCGGGCCTATCGCACGCGGAAGCTAAGGCAAAAACTTAGGACATGAAACTATAGACATGAAACAACTAACCAAACTATGGCATAGAACAAACAAGACTTACTGTGGCATAACTAGCAAAAACTTGGAATCGGACATGGACTGAGCAGCATGAATAAAGCATGAAACAAGCATGAAACTGTGGCATGAAACGAGCAGCATGAACTGAGCATGAAACAAGCATGAAACGAGCAGCATGAAACGAGCAGCATGAATAAAGCATGAAACAAGCATGAAACTGTGGCATGAAAAGAGCAGCATGAACTAAGCATGAAACAAGCATGAAACTGTGGCATGAAACGAGCAGCATGATTAAAGCATGAAACAAGCATGAAACTGTGGCATGAAAAGAGCAATGACGCCCGGCCGACTAACTGGCAAAGACAGGCTTAAATAACAGTCTCTTGATTAGAGCAGGTGAGTGTCCCAAACACATGAGGCAGGTGAAACTAATAAGTCGCCATGGTAACTAAACAAACAAGGGAGCGCAAACAGGAACTAAAATAGTCCAAAATTAACAAAAACATGATCCAGACCACAGATCATGACATTTACAAATTGTCAATCTGTTATTTAATTGACAATTTATAATTTTAGGTGGCATGCACCTAACCACATATCGAGTTAGGGTTTGGTGTTGGATTCTCTCCGCATTTGGAATTTTTCAAATACAGAATTGTGTGACTTGAAAAATATGTGCTACTGTTGCAATAAAGCCCGAACGTGTTAATACCTCACATTGACACCACCTATCTTTCTGTCTTGCTTGCAAATACACGAGAATAATGGAGGTGCTGTCTGACAACCGAGAAAAAAAAAAAGTTCACTGTTTTGACAAGTTTCAGATCTCCGCTCTACTCCTGTTGTGTACGTGAGTATCTGCATGACACAAAAAACTGCTCTATGAGAAAAATTAGGTCAGCAAAACACTAAGATAGAAGAACCGTCAAGAACACGTCTCTGTCCAACCATTTATCGCTCGTGTTTATTTAGTCGGACAGCTGCAGAGTAACTCGACCTCGAAGCACCTGGAATCTCGTCATTAGAACAAATGGCGTGTAAAATTAGATAAAACATTGTGTTCCAAGATACTAAAGTACCAATACATGGGGGAGTTAATGAGTTTTATATAGCGTTGATTTTTTTAATACTGTATTCTAGCTCAGTGTAACACAAATAGGTTAACCCTTGTGTAATGTTCATATTGTTGTTACTCAGCCAGCGTTTGTGGGTCTGCATTTTGTGGCTTTTAATGCCTCACAATCAAACACTTTTATGTTAAAATACTGAACAGATGTTTACCATATCCTAATAAACACCTGTTCAGTATTTTAACACAAAAGTGTTTGATTGTGAGGCATTAAAAGCCACAAAATGCAACGGGTCCATCAGACCCACAAACGCTGGCCGAGTAACAACAATATGAACGTTGCACGGAAAATTTCTCTGCCAGTTTCCGCATCCCACAGGGATTCTTCTTTTGTGTTTCTGCACCTGCGGTTCCCACACAAGGTTGCAACATTGTTTGTCAACACTGTCTGCTCTCATTTTCTCGCACATTTGACCCTCTGATGTTCTGTGTACCTACACTCTGTCCTTCTCCTGTCTAGGCCTGCTGTGTGTGTGTGTGTGGGCGGGGGGGGGGGGGGGGGTACACAGACCATCAATTTCCACACTTCTATTAGCCCCTGGTCCAGTGGACCCAGACATCTTCTATGTAATAGAAATGTGTAGGGGGGGTGTATGGTGTGTGGTCATGTATTTTGATATATGTTCTTCACAGAAAATGAGCCAAAGTCAGTGAGTCTCAGTTTGAAAAATTAATTAATTGTATCATTTTTCTTTTAATAAAAAATGTAAACGGGTCCCACAGACCCGAACACACAAGGGTTAATTAAAAGTTATAAAATACATTATTGTGACATTCACATATATAGAATATGCGGAAAGAAGAGATTTTAAAAAATAGCTCGCTCTGGAACAAACATTTCCAGAAGGTGGACAATACAGTGGGTCTGGGATAGGTTTTGCGTACCGACCTGATAAGTCCAAAAGAGAAAGAGATGATACGGTATTATTGGCTCACAGATGCGACCTGGTGATTGTTTGGGCACACTGCCGCTAGTCCTGGATAGTCCCACTCCTTAATGAGGCAAAAATACAATCTTATCTACTGTAGATGATTACTATTGACAGGATTTGCCATCTTTCATTGTGTGGGAGGTGGGTTCCATTACTTTCTGCAAACAATACCAAAATACTTTTAAAAGACAAACCTAAAAAAATGTATGTAATGGACAACCCAGTCACCTGATCTCAACTCAATAAAGACTGCAGACAAACGTGATACCAGAAACACATCGGAAGTTATCTTGTTCAACTGTCCGTCGTTGTGTACTGAACATGCCTACGTCATGTTTGACACAAGTCTGGTTTAAATGATGAACTCAACAACAACAACAACAACAATGTGCATCAACAGCAGACATATGGAGTGGCAACTGAAATACACATTGATGATCTCACTATCCAAGTTGAAAATGAGCTTCACCTGTTTTCTGATTAACAATTCTCAGAACCAGCTGGGCTGAGAGCCTTTAGTGCAAGGGCCGGCAGCCCAAAACATTGAAAGAGCCATATTGGACCAAAAAAATAAAAATAAAAAATCTGTCTGGAGCTGCAAAAAATGAAAAGCCGTTTATAAGTGTTACAATGAAGGCAATACATGACGTAAAAGTCTATATTAGCTATATTAGCCTACTATCAAAATGACTATGTGTCGCATGCTGAAGCAAATCTTCGTTGACAGAAATGTTGAAATGTAAAATTGATTCTACACATTTTTACAACATTAGAAACCATTAGTAAATCAGAGGCTACTCAGAAGGTGAGATAACTCCTGGAAATGACTGGCTTTTAATGGCCAAAGGTATAGTTGTTTGTGCCCAAGTTTAAATCTTCTTTTTGTTACAATCTTTGGCAAGCTAGGTAACATTTGCTGTGGTCTGGAACAACATGGCACACAAACAACAATCTAAAATGCAGACAGTATTACATACAGATAATGTGTCATGATACATGCAAAACTAAATTACACATAAAGAGGATAAAAGTAAGGGAAATTTAATGAGCTCAAATAAACCTACAAACGAGGTAATGATGCAATATGTACATACAGCTAGCCTAAATAGCCTGATTAGCACTTCAACAAGTAAATAACATCAACAAAGCGCACCTTTGTGCATTCACGCACAGCACAAAACGTTTGGTGGTCGAAATGACAAAGAAGGATTGGAAGATTTTACATGTAAACAAACTGTTATTTCACAGTCCACACTATGGCTGAGTTCGAGAACCGCCAAAATTAGTAGGACAAAACGTTGTTCACCAAATACTCTCATCAGTGAAGCATACACACAGACGTATTAACTTAGACTTAGACGTAGACTTAGACTTAGACTTCCTTTTTATTGTCATTCCAATTTGAAATTTACAGTACAGATAAGAACGAAATATCGTTGCATTAGTTCATGGTAGTGCAGGACAAGATCATCAGGACTCCTCTTCCTCCTATCCAGGAGATCGCAAAAAGCCGCTGCTTGACCAGGGCTCAGAAAATCTGCAGAGACTCCTCCCACCCCCACCAACGACTGTTTTCACCGCTGGACTCTGGAAATATGTTCTGCAGCCTCCGTAGCAGAACCTCCAGGTTCTGTAACAGCTTCTTCCCTCAGGCCGTAAGACTCTTGAACGCATTAAAATAATCCCCTCAATTTCCCCCCAAAAATGGATTAACTCGATAGAGTATAAACAGTGGGCTTTTCTAACAATTGGGAAGGTTTGTGTCATGTTTGTCCTCAAACAAAAAACATACCAAAACCAAAAAATTATTTTTCCCTCATCTTTTTCAAAAATACTCCAGAGAGCCGCTAGGGCGGCGCTAAAGAGCCATGGGTTGCTGACCACCGCTTTAGTGTAACCTGCTGACAATTGAGAAATGGGCACCGGACTTTCAATAGAATTAAAACTGTACGTCCTATCCTACAAACAAACACCCTTTCATTCAAGGGAAGAGTACCCATCTATAAGGCCTACGTATCACCCTTGATGAAATATGCTTGCCTGATGTTTGAGCGGCACCGGCATCACATGCATTTGGGATTTTGGACAGTCTGAAGTGGAGAGACTAAACCCCCTGGGACAAGATGCCTCATTTAAGGTTGCAATCTTTTCTCTGGAGCATATAAGGAATGTTGCATGCCTCTGCACCTTCTATCGACGCTTCTTTTTGAAGCCATCCATCAAGTTGTAGGGAATCCAACCACAAACAACTCACTCTTTGTCAGCAGCACACCCACAGACTGTCACAGCCTTTCTTTTATAGCCAAGATGCTGAAACACTCCCCTTCAATGTTACTTCTCTCTGCATGAAGTGGCATTGTTCTGGGTGCAGCTTCAGACCAACCTTAAGGACTTCAGCCATTTGCCTCGAATGTGCCAAGTTATCATCAAGGTACATCAAGCCGGCACAGCACGGTTATTCAGTCTTGCAAAGGTTGCGAGTGGCCTAAAGCAGAGGATCTTGAATTGCCACAGGTCCCCAGAATGCAGTCTTGAACTAGGTCTCTGGTAAGAGTGGCACCTAAGATTGACCGCTGAGGAGGTCAATGAATAAGAACGAGGATGAACTCCAGACCTTATCCAAGGATTGGTCCATGCATGGTAGGAGCTACAATCCCTTTCTGGTCACCCTGTTGACAGCCCTATACTGTAGTCTGGGCATGGTCTAAATTCCCAACACTTCTCTCCTACATTCTTCCTTCCAGCGGAGGGCGATTTGATGGGCTTGGCATCCTGTGTCACTGAAATCTAACAGCAGTCCAAACAGCTGTTGGTGAGCACCCTGTCAATGGCTCTTCTATTGTTGGTCGCGGGGACCACGTTGAGAAACTTTAGGGATATTGGATGCCAACTTCCACGTCCTCCATGTAGACAAAACACGAAGAGGATCATTAGCGAGCAGATCTGTGGGTGGCGGCTCGGCAAGGGGGGCGGTGAATGTGTGGGCAGTCATAGACAACGTGCTCCGCAGTCTCCTCACCAAAGCCTCACTTCCGGTAAATCGTGTCCACGGCCCTGTTTATCTTGGCGAGCCAGTATTTCAGCCTGGGGTGGTGCCCACTACCCAGCCGGCTCAGCATCGTCTCTTCTTTCCAGAAAGACTTTCTTCCGCCAGGCAGTTAAGTTTCTCTCTTTTAACACTGTAGATTTGTCAAGTCCTTTTGTGCTGGATTGGACTGCCACTCACAGTCCAATCCGTAGTAGAATCGTAGTGGCAGTCGACTGTATATTGTCAGATTGTCCAGCTTGACCATCAACGAGTTGATTACTGGGGATACCACAGTGGCTTGGACACCAAATGAAAGTAATCCGGCACCCCCCGCACTCAGCGATATGCCTGTGCTGTTCAGCGCACTACAGTTCTTCTTCTACAATTCTCAAACTGTCGCAGCCGAGCTTCCCCAGCTGCGATCTTGCTTCCCCAGCTTCTTTCTCTCTGGCACTCATCGAGGGTGGACGCTCTCCTTTCCTCTCCCTTATCTCTCCTGCTTGCTTCTTCGTCTTGTATTGACTTAACTTTCTTGTTGCCTCTTTTTGCACTGCTCTCCAAATCTAAACATTGGAACTATTTAACTGGCCTCAATGAAATTGACAAGATCTTGGGTTTGGGGGAACCTGCTTGTCGTGACGGAGCGGTTGTTGCTGGACACCCGACGGACTCTTGGTAGAAGAAGGAGTGCCGCGTGCCTGGCGACCCTTTTCTGTAGAGGACGTGAAGATATTGTGACGACCGGGTCGCATAGTGATGCGAATGTTCGTTCTCCCAGGAATGCAGATTGGGCTTCGGACACAGCTTGCAGGTAAAAAATTATTTATTTAAGAAATGCATTAATAGCATTAAAAGATTACAGTTGGTACAAAATGTGGCTGCAAGGCTTCTGACAAAAACAAGAAAGTTTGATCATATTACGCCTATACTGGCTCACTTGCACTGGCTTCCTGTGCACTTAAGATGCGACTTTAAGGTTTTACTACTTACGTATAAAATATTACACGGTTTAGCTCCAGCCTATCTCGCCGATTGTATTGTACCATATGTCCCGACAAGAAATCTGCGTTCAAAGAACTCCGGCTTGTTAGTGATTCCCAGAGCCAAAAAAAAGTCTGCGGGCTATAGAGCGTTTTCTATTCGGGCTCCAGTACTCTGGAATGCCCTCCCGGTAACAGTTAGAGATGCTACCTCAGTAGAAGCATTTAAGTCCCATCTTAAAACTCATTTGTATAATCTAGCCTTTAAATAGACCCCCCCTTTTTTAGACCAGTTGATCTGCCGTTTCTTTTCTTCTCTCCTCTTCTCCCCTGTCCCTTGCGAGGGGGAGTTGCATAGGTCCGGTGGCCATGGATGAAGTGCTGGCTGTCCAGAGCCGGGACCCCGGGTGGACCACTAGCCTGTGCATCGGTTGGGGACATCTCTGCGCTGCTGACCCGTCTCCGCTCGGGATGGTTTCCTGTTGGCCCCGCTGTGGACTGGACTCCCGCTGATGTGTTGGATCCAATGTGGACTGGACTTTCACAATGTTATGTCAGACCCACTCGACATCCGTTGCTTTCGGTCTCCCCTAGAGGGGGGGGTTACCCACATATGCGGTCCTCTCCAAGGTTTCTCATAGTCATTCACCGACGTCCCACTGGGGTGAGTTTTTCCTTGCCCGTATGTGGGCTCTGTACCGAGGATGTCGTTGTGGCTTGTACAGCCCTTTGAGACACTTGTGATTTAGGGCTATATAAATAAACATTGATTGATTGATTGAAATAGATAATACTGGAACAAACAAAAACGTGCTCATAGCACTTAAGGCAGAAACAAAAGGAGATAGCGTGGGAGCTAGAAGGTAAACACTAAACAGAGCCTTTAGCGTGGGAGCTAGAAGGTTAACAGAGCAGGAAACAAAAGTCGTCATCTGTTGTGTGAAAACAAACTACGAAGCAAGACCGACTGACTGGGAAGGCAGGCTTTAAATAATAATGTCGGTGATGAAAAACAGGTGCGCGTCGGGAACACAGGCGGCAGGTGAAAGTAATCAGTTGCTATGGTAACAAACTCAGGTGCATAAACAGGTACTAAAAAGGAGTCCAAGACTAGCAGAAAAACACAAGTGACCCAAAAACCCAAACAGAATATGATCCGCGCAGCGGATCCTAACAGATATCTACCTATTCGGAATTATGACAACAGGACTTCTGCTGATTGGAGTAAGCGTAGCTCTGGTTTGCCGACAAATTGGAAGTTGCTGGCAGTCTTCAAAGTACCCCAAATCTGCCACAAATGATTGGAGGATGCGGGAAGAACTGTGGACACTTGTGATTTGGATAACATCGGACTTAAGAGCCCGATCTAGATTGTATTTTTTTACTCATCTTTCCCCAGCGTTTGACCATTGTCCCCATCTTTTACGGGGCGCCTTGTGGCGACCCATCAGCGTTCCTGTTCTGTAACCCTGTACACTGGTTTTTTTTGTCTCATCTTGAACGGGTTTGTGCTGAAAACAAAGTTTCGTTGTACTTGTGCAATGACAATAAAGACCTATCTATCTATCTATCTATCTTGCGGTTCCAAGGCGACAAATTCATGCTGCAAGTCTGATCAAGAGTGATGGGTCAAATGCAGAGAATAATTTCGCCACACCTTGTGTGTGTGTGACAATCATTGGTACTTTAACTTTAACGTTAACTTTTGACACCAGTGTAATGTTGGCCAAATGACGATAAGGAAGGATGACAGAGTCAAAAGAACGCCGTAAATCCTACAGACGGACACCTCAATCATTCTACTTCCTTGGGCTGGATCCAACCACCAACTGCCCCTTATAGACCAACCCCTGAGTTACAGCCCAGAACCATATACAACACCCTCACCACTACAATACACTGCCAGTGAGCTGGAGGGTATTTTGCTCAATATGCTTTGACAATTGAGCTACTTTACGTGTAGCGAACAATCACTTGTGAAGTCATTCAAGGAGCATTAGCATGTTGAATACGAAGAGAAAAGAAGATGAACACATTCCTCCTTACAAAGGCAATTTTTTTTGTTGCCCCCTTTGATATACGGGCAGATCCAAGGTTGAGGTGCTGATGTAATTGGAAACAGAGGGAATATCTTATTTTACTTCTGCACTGTTATGGAAAGCCTGCACCGCTTTCCAAGAATAAAAAAAAATGCTCTCCCCTATAATGCACCAACACTGTCCAGAGCACCAGGAGAAATAATTTGTAGTCTTAGAAGTGACTTAGAAGTCACCATAAAACGCAACCGCCTTCAGCGCCTTTTTCGTCTTCAATAGATATTTCAGTCAAGTGGGAAGTGGGTGTGTAATGGGATAGGTTAATCCCCCTAAAAGCACAATCACTCTTTGACACAAGTACTTTCATATTTCTATTTTTATTCAATGGCTTTGTTGCGACATGATACCTGTTCTGTATTTAGCAGTAACAGGTATGTTTCATTTACACTTATAGTGATACTAAAATATTGGAACTTTTGTTCTATAACAAAAAAAAGTATTTTTAGACACAATAGGTGCAAGTACAGCTTTTATTCAGTATTTTTGAAAAATATGGATATCTCCACAGAACTATTACCCACATTAGTGCATGTATATACTGTGCATTGTTTCAAGGCAAGGCAAGTGTATTGATAGAGCACAATTTGTACAAAAGGCAATTCAAAGTTCTTCACAGAAAATTTAAAAAAGGCAAAAATTATAGTATAAAACTATTGTACAAACACCAAACCCAGTGAAGTTGGCAGGTTGTCTAAATCGTAAATAAAAACAAAATACAGTGATTTGCAAATCCTTTTCATCCTATATTCAAATAAATAGACTGCAAAGACAACATACTTAAAATTCGAACTGGAAAACGTTGTTATTTTTGGAAAATATTAGCTCATTTGGAATTTGATGCTTGCATCGTGTTCCAAAAAAGCTGGCACGAGTGGCAAAAAAGACTGAGAAAGTTGAGGAATGCTCATCAAACACTTGTTTGGAACATCCCGCAGGTAAAAAGGCTAATTGGGAACAGGTGGGTGCCATGATTGGGTATAAAAGCATCTTCCATGAAATGCTCAGTCATTCACAAACAGGGACGGGGCGAGGGTCACCACTTTTTTGAACAAATGCGTGAGCAAATTGTCGAACAGTTTAAGAACAACACTTCTCAACGAGCTATTGCAAATAATTTAGCGATTTCACCATCTAAGGTCTGTAATATCGTCAAAAGGTTCAGAGAATCTGTAGAAATCACTGCACATAACATTGAATGCCCCGTGACCTTGGGTCCCTCAGGCTGTACTGCATCAAAAAGCGACATCAGTGTGTAAAGGATATCACCACATGGGCTCAGGAAGACTTCAGAAAACCACTGTCAGTAACTACAGTTGGTCGCTACATCTGTAAGTGCAAGTTAAAACTCTACAATGCAAAGCAAAAGCCATTTATCAACAACACCCAGAAACCCCGCCGGCTTTGCTGGGCCCGAGCTCATCGAAGATGGACTGATGCAATTTGATGATCAGGTAGATCATTGATATTAAAGTATTTCTGATTCTGATTCTGATTGATGAGCCTAGAGATGTCCGATAATGGCTTTTTTGCCGATATCCAATATTCCGATATTGTCCAACTCTTAATTACAGATTCCGATATCAACCGATACCGATATATATAGTCGTGGAATTAACACATTATTATGCCTAATTTTGTTGTGATGCCCCGCTGGATGCATTAAACAATGTAACAAGGTTTTCCAAAATAAATCAACTCAAGTTATGCAAAAAAATGCCAACATGGCACTGCCATATTTATTATTGAAGTCACAAAGTGCATTATTTTTTTTAACATGCCTCAAAACAGCAGCTTGGAATTTGGAGGAGGTTGAGGTGGGCAGGGTTGGGGAGGGGGGGGGGGTGTTGAGGTGTGTGTGGGGGGTAGCGGGGGGTGTATATTGTAGCGTCCCGGAAGAGTTAGTGCTGCAAGGGGTTCTGGGTATTTGTTCTGTTGTGTTTATGTTGTGTTACGGTGCGGATGTTCTCCCGAAATGTGTTTGTCATTCTTATTTGGTGTGGGTTCACAGTGTGGCGCGTATTTTGTAACAGTGTTAAAGTTGTTTATACGGCTACCCTCAGTGTGACCTGTATGGCTTTTGACCAAGTATGTATTGCATTCACTTGTGTGTGTGAAAAGCCGTAGATATTATGTGATTGGGCCGGCACGCAAAGGCAGTGCCTTTAAGGCACGCCTCCAATATTGTTGTCTGGGTGGAAATCGGGAGAAATCCGGGAGAATGGTTACCCCGGGAGATTTTCGGGAGGGGCACTGACATTTGTGAGTCTCCCGGGAAAATCGGGAGGGTTGTCAAGTATGACTGGGAGACGCAACTGCTCTGTACTTCTCCCTACGTCCGTGCACCACTCCGTCAGCTTTTTAAAAAGTCCTAAATTGTACTTTTTGAAACCGATACCGATAATTTCCGATATTACATTTTAAAGCATTTATCGGCCGATAATATCGGCAGTCCGATATTATCGGACATCTCTAGATTTTTTACTTTTGTCTGCTTTTGTGTATTGCTGTACCGTGTTGGGTGCGTGCCTGTACTTATTTGACTGATGCACGCCTTTTAAAAATGGTATATACAATGTTGGTGGGTTCCTTGTTTGGGGGGGTAAAATAACATTTGACATGTGTTTATTTGTATTTATGTCCTGTGTATGTTAAAAATTCAATAAACAAATTGTGGAGGGGGGCGTGGCCTGCCGACCTGCAGCGAAGCGGGGTGTGCCAGAACCGGCTTCGAGATCAGCGACGGGCGCGTAGATGGCCCACCTGGGCCTGGTTATCTAATCACCTGTCGCTCTGTTAAAAGGCGGCAGCCGGGAGGAGAGAGTTGGTGGAGCTGGAGCGAGAGCGAGAGAGAGAGACAGACCCAAAAAGGACAATTGCTGGCAAGCGACCTGCAGACTTTATTGCAAAATAAAAATGTGTGTAACCCTGAAACTGGACTGTCATGCCGATGCTTGGTGGTCTGGATGACACACGGGAGAGGAATCTCCACGCAAATGTTTTTGTTTTTAAAAAAATGTGCAATTTATTTTGCATCGCATACATGTGTGTATTGTACATCTCAACATTGGCCAAAAAGGATCTCTTCCTGCAGTTGTAGTTATGTCGCAGGTAGCGCGCCATCTTAAAGAAAGTTGCATTTCGATTGCGTTTGAGCAGCAGCCCGTGTTGAAAGGAAGCAAATGACTTTTGCCGAACTATTATGGTACACGTGTTCTTCATACTGTATCATTTGGACTCCTGCAATCGGAGGATGCCCGCTGGGATACATTGTGGTCAACTGTGACCATGCATCTGGCGTTTGTTTGTTTTGTTTGGTAAGCACCGTTATAACAGTTGGTTGGTAATCACCTATGTTTAAGCTAATTGCTTTGGCAACGTTTCCTCTGTTTGGCCCGAGTTTTATTTGTTGGCGGCTGTGCCAAAACTTGTGTTGAAACATGCCAATCTCAAATGCCTCATCCTTATCCCTTGAGGCCAAGAGTTTATTCTCCTGAAAGTGGCTCTTCGCTGATCCTTTATCTGCTTTTGTGATTTTGGTGTGATTATTTATGCGGTATGAGCCTTCACGACACCAATTCCACTGATTGCTGTATACCAGGGGTCACCAATGCGGTGCCCGCGGGCCCCAGGTAGCCCATAAGGGCCAGATGAGTAGCCCGCTGGCCTGTTCTAAAAATAGCTCAAATAGCAGCACTTACCAGTGAGCTGCCTCTATTTTTTAAATTGTATTTATTTACTAGCAAGCTGGTCTCGCTTTGCCCGACATTTTCAATTCTAAGAAAGACAAAACTCAAATAGAATTTGAAAATCCAAGAAAATATTTTAAAGACTTGTTTAAATAAATTCATAAATTGTTTTACTTTGCTTCTTATAACTTTCAGTAAGACAATTTTAGAGAAAAAATACAACCTTAAAAATGATTTTAGGATTTTTAAACACATATACATTTTAACCTTTTAAATTCCTTCCTCTTCTTTCCTGACAATTTAAATAAATGTTCAAGTAAATTAATTTGTTTTATTGTAAAGAGTAATAAATACATTTTAATTTAATTCTTCATTTTAGCTTCTGTTTTTTCGACGAAGAATATTTGTGAAATATTTCTTCAAACTTATTATGAATAAAATTCAAAAAAATTATTCTGGCAAATCTAGAAAATCTGTAGAATCAAATTTAAATCTTATTTCAAAGTCTTTTGAATTTATTTTAAAATTTTTGTTCTGGAAAATCTAGAATAAATAATGATTTGTCTTTGTTAGAAATATAGCTTGGTCCAATTTGTTATATATTCTAACAAAGTGTAGATTGGATTTTAACCTATTTAAAATATGTCATCAAAATTCTAAAATTAATCTTAATCAGGAAAAATTACTAATGATGTTCCATAAAAAATTTTTTTAATTTTTTCAAAAAGATTCGAATTAGCTAGTTTTTCTCTTCTTTTTTTCGGTTGAATTTTGAATGTTAAAGAGTCGAAATTGAAGATAAACTATGTTTCAAAATGTAATTGTCATTTTTTTCGTGTTTTCTCCTCTTTTAAACCGTTCAATTAAGTGTAAATATAATTAATTATTAATAATAACATAGAGTTAAAGGTAAATTGAGGAAATTGGCTATTTCTGGCAATTTATTTAAGTGTGTATCCATAGGTGGATTAATGACCGGGCCTACCGGGCCCAGGCCCAGGGGGCCAGAGGCCCCAAGGGGCCAGGCCAACTTGGCCCCGCGGCCGCGACCCAAGCAAAACTACTTTTGCAAAAATAATAATCTTAAGCCCCAAGGGGCCAGGCCAACTTGGCCCCGCGGCCATGATCCATAGAGGGTAAGAGGCCCCAAGGGGCCAGGTCAACTTGGCCCCGCGGCCGCGACCCACAGAGGGCCAGAGGCCCCAAGGGGCCAGGCCAACATGGCCCCGCGGCCATGATCCATAGACGGTCAGAGGCCCCAAGGGGCCAGGCCAACTTGGCCCCGCGGCCACGATCCATAGAGGGTCAGAGGCCCCAGGGGGCCAGGTCAACTTGGCCCCGCGGCCACGATCCATAGACGGTCAGAGGCCCCAAGGGGCCAGGCCAACTTGGCCCCGCGGCCACGACCCACAGAAGGCCAGAGGCCCCAAAGGGCCAGGCCAACTTGGCCCCGCGGCCGCGAGCCACAGAAGGCCAGAGGCCCCAAGGGGCCAGGTCAACTTGGCCCCGCGGCCACGATCCATAGAGGGTAAGAGGCCCCAAGGGGCCAGGTCAACTTGGCCCCGCGGCCGCGACCCACAGAGGGCCTGAGGTCCTAAGGGGTCAGGCCAACTTGGCCCCGCGGCCATGATCCATAGAGGGCCAGAGGCCCCGAGGGGTCAGGCCAACTTGGCCCCGATCCATAGAGGGTCAGAGGCCCCAAGGGGCCAGGCCAACTTGGCCCCGCGGCCACGACCCACAGAGGCCCCAAGGGGCCAGGCAAAATTGGCCCCGCGGCCATGATCCACAGAGGGCCAGAGGCTCTCAATCATTATTATCAAAGCTAATTCTCAAATTGGATGGATCACACAACCTCACTCACATATTCTTTATCAATTATTAAAGGTTGTTTCTGAATTTTGATCACAGAACTTAATGCAAATATTCTTGATTGATTGACAAAGCTCATTCTCAAATTTTGATTACACAACCTTACTCTGACAAATTATCATTATCAAAAAGCTCTATCTCGAATTTGGATCACAGAATCTCACTCAAGTATTCTTAGCTGTGCCCCTCCCCCATCAAGTCTTTCATAAACCGGTCTGTTCTTTTAGAATCTCCTCATTTGGTATTTTGAACTCGTGAGAGACTGCTCAAAATTTGGTTTCCTTTCCCTCAGTTCAGACTCAGAGATAATTTGAAATCATTCAACAAGAAGTTTAACGCGCGCACACACACACACACACACACACTTGAGTTGAGCATTACTTGGAAATTCTTATATTTTCCATTTTGCTGTTATTATCAGCATCTTCCCATTTTGTCCTTTTCTTTCGAGAAAGTTTACAGTCTGACATTTGTCACTGCTGTCAGTTAATAACTTTTTGGTCTTTGACCCATTTTGTCATTTTCTCGATTCGATCGTCACTGACCACTCTCTCCTGTCTGGCAGACATCGTTGCTGCCATCATAGCTAGCAAGCTGCCTGCAGCGGGTCATCCCTATGTTCCCCGTCCCTATGTTACCCGGGTCCTATGTTCCCCTCTACCGGGGAACTAAGGACCCTTTTTAAAAAAAAGGGTTCTATGTTCCCCGCTGCGGGGAACGTACAACACTTTTTCCAGAAAAGGGTTCTATGTTCCCCGCTGCTTCCAATGCGCGACTAAGTAAGACGCACGCAGACACGCATGACAGAGACGCGTTTAAGTTGTCGAAGGAAGGAAGTTCGCGTTTGAGTTGCTCTATCTGCTGCCGCACGCCCTGTGACAGGTTAGGTTTAGGGATGGTTTTGGTCAGGGCACAATTTCGCCAAAAAAGTGCTCCACAACGCCCTGTGACAGGTTAGGTTTAGGGATAGTTTTGGTCAGGGCACAATTTCGCCAAAAAAAAGTGCTCCACAACGCCCTGTGACAGGTTAGGTTTAGGGATGGTTTTGGTCAGGGCACAATTTCGCAATTTCGCCAGATACAATGCAGGGAACATAGGACCCTTTTTTAGAAAAAGGGTCCTAAGTTCCCCGGTCGCATACAAAGACCCAGGAACAACCGGGGAACATAGGACCCGGGGAACATAGGACCCGGGGAACATAGGCACGCTCCCGCCTGCAGATAGCAACATTTTGGTGTCCTTTGGGAAAATATTTAGAAAGAAGACAAAAGTACACACAGTTGTACAACTATTATCTTTATGATCTTTTTTTTGTTAGTTTCTCTGTTACTGTGTGTGGCCAATTAAGCGACTTTTGGCCATACCTGGCTGGTGACATTTAGCGACTTTCTGGTTGATGTTAAGATTAATAATAGCAACAGTTCTCTTCATCTTAATGCAATTTATTGTGTCTGTCTCTCCACATTTTGCCATTAGGTACTTTGAGCTCTTGTTGGTCAGTCACTCTAAGGTACATTGTTGCTGCCATCATAGCTAGCAAGCTGCCTGCAGATAGCGACATTTTGGTGTCCTTTGAGAAATATTAAGAAAGAAGACAAAAGTACAAGACATTGTACGATTACTATCTTTTTAAAATTATTTGTTTCACTGTGTGATTGACCGACTTTGCCGCTAGATTTCGCGTCTTTTGGCCATACCTGGCTAGCGACTAAAAACATCATTTAGCGACTTTTTGGTTGTGAAGATAAGTGGTAAAAGCAGATCTTCCTGTTGGTCTTCCCACATTTTGCCATTTGGTACTTTGCACTCTTCTTGGTCACTCCAAGGCATTTGTCCCTGCCTTCAGCTAGTCACTTGGCTCTTTTGGAATATATTTCACTGTAATTGGCTCTCTCTCTCTCTTTCTCCTCAGTACAAATCAGCCTGTTCCCTTGCCATTCATCACTGACCACTCTGCTCTCCTGTCTGTCAGACATTATTGCTGCTTGCAGATAGCTTGGGGTCCTTAGAGAAAATATCAGAAGAGAAAAGTACACAATTATCTTAATTATCTTTTTTATTCAGTCAGTCCTTCAGTGAGTCCCAGTGTGTTGGCGATTAAGCAACGTTGGCATTCAATTAGCGACTTTTGGCCATACATGGCTGGCGACTCAAAAAACTAGAAAAAAAGTACAAAAAGTTGTACAATTAATATCTTTATTATCCTTAATTCCCCTGAATCCTAGAGTGTGTTGCAATTAAGCAACTTTGCTGCTAGGTTTAGCGACTCTTGTTTTGGGCATACCTGGCTAGCGACTACAAACATTATTCAGCAACTTTTTGGCTGTTAAGATTAACGTTAATAAATTAAATCCTAATACAATTTATTGTGTTGGTCTCGCCATCTTGCTATTAGGTACTTTGAATTCTTGTTGGTCTCTGCTAAGGTATCTGGCTGTTGTCTTTGCCTTCAGTTAGTCACTTGGCTCTGGAATATATTTAACTGTACTTGGCTCTCTCTTTCTCCTCAGTACAAATCAGTCTGTTCCCTTGCCATTTAGACATTTTCTTGATTGGATCATCACTGACCACTCTGCTCTCCTGCTGTCTATCAGACATTGTTGCTCCCATCATAGCTAGCAAGCTGCCTTGGTGTCCTTTGTGAAAATATTTAGATAGAAGACTAAAGTGCACAAAGGTGTACAATTATTATCTTTTCAAAATATTTGTTTCACTGTCAGTGTGATTGACCGACTTTGCCGCTAGATTTCGCGTCTTTTGGCCATACCTGGCTAGCGACTGAAAACATCATTTAGCAACTTTTTGGTTGTGAAGATAAGAGGTAAAAGCAGATCTGCCTGTTGGTCTTTCCACATTTTGCCATTTGGTACTTTGCACTCTTGTTGGTCACTCCAAGGCATTTGTCCCTGCCTTCAGCTAGTCACTTGGCTCTTTTGGAATATATTTCACTGTAATTGGCTCTCTCTCTCTTTCTCCTCAGTACAAATCAGTCTGTTCCCTTGCCATTTAGACATTTTCTTGATTCGATCATCACTGACCACTCTGCTCTCCTGCTGTCTATCAGACGAATCAGTTGATTCTCTGCTCTCAATTGTCTATGCTAGTAAGCTGTTATTCTCTGCTTTGGAGTGTTGATGCTGGGTTGCTAGTTTTCTAAATCACCTCACACACTTGAAGGAAGCAGCACCGATCATAAACACACAAACAAACTCACACACACACACACACACACACACACACACACACACACACACACACACACACATAGTTGGTTTATCTGTTGTGATAGGCAAAGAGCCAATGTGCAAAGAAAGAAGGGAAATATGGATCATAAACGTTTAAGTGGAGGAGCTAGAAAAAAAATTCAGCAAGAAAAGAAAAAAAAGGAATCAGTTTTACTTGAGAGTGTTCCAAATATCTCCAGCTTCTTCAGTACAAAGACATCTGCTGAAAGCAATTCTATAAATGCTACTGCAAATTCAGCTAAGGTTAGCAATGCACCTGAGCTAGCATGTAGCTCCCAAGATCCTGAGACCACTACAAGTGTAGACACTGAACCAAATGCTTCTGATGCTTATGATTCAACCAATTCAGCAGTAGCCAGTTGCTCGGATGAATGTGAGGTCACTGCACCTCTGGACAGCATAGAAAATGAGCTGAATCTTTCTTCAACACCATCTACAGTGACAACTCTACCTAGTGATCCCGCTAAATGGGCTGAGACCCTCACTGAGTCAATGAAGGAAGTTCTTATTCAAAGAGGTGCAAAATCATTTCACAACCGTCACAGCCATTATCCAGCTTCTGTGAGGAACAGTGGGCTAGGAGGCAAAACCCGATGCCTAAACAATGAACATTTTACTTCACACTTGCCCAATGGACAACGAGTACAAAGAGAGTGGCTGATGTACTCTCCCTCTACTGGTAATGTTTACTGCTTTGCATGCAAACTGTTTTCCCCAAAAACGCATTCTTTTGTGACAGGCTATTGTGATTGGAAACACTCAGAAAGATTTGGTGAACATGAGCGAAGTGCTGAGCACATAACCTGCATGCAAGCAGTCTTGAACCGCGCCAAAGGTGCCACAGTTGATGCAGACCTGTTCAAACAGTTTCAGGCAGAGAGCAGCTATTGGAGGCAGGTGTTACAAAGAGTTGTTGCAGTCATTAAATTCCTTGCAGAAAGGGGCCTTGCATTTAGGGGTAAAAATGAATCGTTAGGGTCTCCTCTCAATGGGAACTACCTTGGTATTCTGGAGGTCCTGGCTGAATTTGATCCCTTTCTAAAGGATCACATCAGAAAGTTTGGGCAGATGGGTCGAGGTAATACCTCATATCTGTCCTCCACCATTTGTGAGGAATTCATTGAATTGATGGGTGCAAAAACCAAACAGGCTATAGCAGATGAACTGCAAGCAAGCAAATACTACTCTATCATTGTGGATTCAACCCCAGATTTATCTCATGTGGACCAATTGACATTCATATTCCGTTTTGTTAGCAAAGAGGGCAGTGTTGTTGAACGCTTTGTGGGTTTTGAGCCCATTACTAGCCATACAGGTGAAAGTTTGGCTAACTGTGTCATGTCTGTGTTGGAAAATCTAGGGTTAGAGCTGTCAAATTGCAGGGGGCAGGCTTATGATAATGCCAGCAACATGTCAGGGAGGTATAATGGGTTGCAGGCTCACTTAAAGAAAAGCAACCCATTAATACACTATATTCCATGTGCAGCTCACTCTTTGAATTTGGTGGGAGTCAACAGCATTGACAGATGTGGAAATGAAGTCTCTAAGTATTTTGACTTGATTCAGTCTATTTACAACTTCACAACTGCATCCACACACCGATGGGACAGGGTATTTGGCAATTCCAACATAGATCTCACACTTAAAGCTTTATCCAACACGCGTTGGAGTTGCCGTGCAGAATCTACCAAAGCACTGTGGCAGAACTACAGTAAAATAAAAGCAGCACTACAGGTTATTTCCACTGATGACACAGAGAAACGAGACACACGAACTGAAGCTGACAGTCTAGTGCGGAAGCTGGATTCACTTGAGATGGCCTTCATGGCAGGCTTTTGGGACACTGTTCTGTCCAGATTTCAGGCCACAAGTCTGCAACTTCAAAAAGCAGACATGGACCTTGGTACAGCAGTTAGATTGCTGGAATCTCTGCGCACCTTTGTTCTCTCCCAAAGAGATCTATTTGATCATTTTGAGCAGAAAGCCTTAAACATGTTGGGTGGCACCCCATCTTACAGGGCTGAACGGACGAGGAAACGTAAAAAGTTTGCTGATGAATCAGCATCCCCAGATGTTGTGCTTGAGGGAAGGCAACTGTTTCAAATAGAGACATTTATTGCCTCTATTGATCAACTGAGTTCAAGCCTTAATCACCGTCTGGAGGCCTACAAACATCTGAACAATTTGTTCAGTGTCCTTTTCTCTTTGGATACAGAGTCCAATGCTTCAGTCCTTCACAAGGCCAAGATTCTCACTGAATCATACCCATCTGACCTCAATGAAAGTCTTGGACAGGAGCTTATACAGTTCAAATCTTTTATACAGCTCAACAACACTGATGAGGAGAGGACCCCTTCAGGACTGCTCAAAACAATAATACATTTTGGACTACAGCCTACGTTTCCTAATACATACATTGCGCTACAGATTTTTCTCACTCTACCGGTCAGTAACTGTGAGGGAGAACGCTCATTCTCTCTTTTGTCAAGAGTAAAAAATGAGCTGCGCACAAGAATGACTCAGAAAAGATTAAATGCGTTATCTCTAATGGCAATTGAGAGTGAGCTGACAAGAGAGTTGGACTTCAATGATGTGGTGGATGATTTTGCAAAATTGAAAGCACGAAAGAAACCCCTTGCTTAAAGGTGCACTGTGTAAGATTTTTAGGTTATTTCCAGAATTCACCCATTCACTAATGTTAGGCTACCTGTTTTCATGAATACTTACCACCACCATAAAATTCCAAGTATCCATTATGACTTGGAGAATTGCACTTTTGCCATTTCTGGGAAGTGTCACCTGGATTGTGAAGATAGGATTGACTTTAGGCAGAAGCTTGGTGCTTTCTCTGGCAAACTGAACCTCAAGCTTCATTCTCTGCAGCTTTGCATTCTTGTGCAGACTTTCATCCACAAGGAACTTTTCAACTTCCCCACTATCGTGAAGGGGCCATCAAAAGATTTCAGTGTGTCCAGCATGTCTAGTCTCTTACTCTCCTTTCTTTGAGCCATCTCTTGTTTCTCATCTGCCCTACTCTCGAATTTTGCCTTCATGAATTTACTCCAGTTGAGTTCAACCTCCCTTTTTGCTTGTGCTGCTGCCTTGAAACCTCTGAAGCTCCTGGCTCTTCTGTAAAATTATTGACCTATTGACTGCGTTCAGTGTGCCCAACTTCTTCAGTTTGTAGTCCACCTTGCCACATTGTCTCTCCATCCCAATGTTGTGCACAGGGGTGCCATCAATGTTACTAGCCTGTTCACTGACAGGGTCCATTGGGAAGGTCTCCTCATCCATCCTCTGCCTGGCCAGGACAGTCTTCAGATGGGGCAGCATGAGATCTGTCAGCTGCTTCACTTCATCCAAGTATTCGGCAGCCACGTCTGACACTGAGTTCAGGACATGTCCAGTGCCTGTCCAGCCACTATAGCATTCTTGGAAATGGGCTATCTTGACCTGCATGCAGCCCTTGTACCATGAACTGGCCTACACCTTTCTTTGTGGTGCTCTCCGATGCATGTTATCATTTTACCTTTCTCCTTCTCCTCAAGCTTAACCACAAATAGATACAGACTTTGAGCCTCAATTTGCTGCACAGCTGCCGTTATGCCAATGTGTTTTCCTAAGATATTATTTTATTTTTAATGATAGAAGGGAGGAAAAGGGGGCAAAAATCATGTCCGATTTAGTCTTTTGGGTGGGTTGGGGGGTTTATTTCATGATAGCTACCAACTTCCAATACATAATATCTCTCAAATGACCCAATGCACCATCACTGAAGTGGGCGTAATCATTTTCAAAAATGTTTATTTTTAGGCCATTTATCCCCTCCCCCTGTGTCTGTGTGAAACCTGTGCTTGTCAGTGTCTGTGTGGTATACCTAATAGTGTGTGTGCAGTATGTGCACTCTTCTGTACAGTACAGTGTGCATGTCTGTTCACAGTATACAGTATTTCTTGCATAGTGCGTGCGTGTGTGTGCGCCCACACGCGCGGGGGGTTGAGGGGCCAAGACCATGTCAGGCCCAGGGGGCCAAAATTTCTTAATCCGCCCCTGTGTGTATCAAACTGGTAGCCCTTCGCATTAATCAGTAGCCAAGAAGTAGCTCTTGGTTTCAAAAACGTTGGTGACCCCTGCTGTATACTATGTTATTTATATTTGTGTTATTGTAGCCCGGGTAGTTATTCACTCATCCGTTTGTGTTATATATTGTCATTTCTAGCTGCGTATCGTTATATTCTTATATATTCTTACTCGTGGTTCTTATTATTTATACATGTTTGTGGAAGCCTCTTGCTTCCGGGTTCTTCGGACCACCAGTTACCGACATGACAGCAGCGTGCATGGTTTGACACAAAGATTTATTTTTTCAATAAATGGCTTGCTTTTCAGCCATCGGGTTGTGTCAGTCTTCTCCTTCTCGCTCGAGCACATGAATGGTTTCTCCCAGAGTGTCGTCTGTCTTGTTCTCGCTCGAGCACATGAATGGTTTTTCCCAGAGTGTCGTCTGTCTTGTTCTCGCTCTCACTCTAATTCGTACCCGTGTGTCACCAACCGCCATCACCAACAACCACCAACCATTTCTCCTTCTCGACTGCTGCCTTTAACAGAGCGACAGGTGCACCTGCCGCTGATCTCGAAGCCGGTCCTGGCACACCCCGCTTCGCCGCTGGCCACGCCCCTCCACAATGTTTTATTTTTATTTATTCCAGCGTTCCTCGGCGGGAGCCCTCTGCATTTGGGATTACCGTATGTTTCCGACTATAGGGCACACCGGATTATAAGGCGCATTAAAGGCCTACTGAAATGAATTTTTTTTATTTAAACGGGGATAGCAGATCCATTCTATGTGTCATACTTGATCATTTTGTGATATTGCCATATTTTTGCTGAAAGGATTTAGTATAGAACAACGACGATAAAGTTCGCAACTTTTGGTCTCTGATAAAAAAAAAACCTTGCCCCTATCGGAAGTAGCGTGACGTTGTCAGTTGTTCACTCCCTCATATTTTCCTATTGTTTTCAACGCAGCTAGAGCTATTCGGACCGAGAAAGCGACGATTACCCCATTAATTTGAGCGAGTATGAAAGATTCATGGACGAGGAACGTTAGAGTGACGGACTAGAATGCAGTGAAATACATGTTTTTTTTCGCTCGGACCGTAACTTAGGTACAAGCTGACTCATTGGATTCCACACTCTCTCCTTTTTCTATTTTGGATCACGGATTTGTATTTCAAACCACCTCGGATACTATATCCTCTTGAAAATGAGAGTCGAGAACGCGAAATGGACATTCACAGTGACTTTTATCTCCACGACAATACATCGGCGAAGCTCTTTAGCATGAGCTAACGCGATAGCATCTGTCTCAAATGCAGATAGAAACAAAATAAATAAATCCCTGACTGGAAGGATAGACAGAAGATCAACAATACTATTAAACCATGGACATGTAACTACACGGTTAATAGATCTCAGCCTGGCAAAGCTTAACAATGCTGTTGCTAACGACGCTAAGGCTGACTTAGCAACTTAGCAACCGGACCTCACAGAGCTATGATAAAAACATTAGCGCTCCACCTACGCCAGCCAGCCCTCATCTGCTCTGCTCATCAACACCCGTGCTCACCTGCGTTCCAGCGATCGACGGCGCGACGAAGGACTTCACCCGATCATCCGTGCGGTGGCCGGTGGGCGGCCAGCATCAGCTAGCACGTCTGCTATCCAAGTGAGTAGTCCTTGATGTGTTGCTACAGCCAGCCGCTAATACACCGATCCCACCTACAACGTTCTTCTTTGCCGCCTCCATTGTTCATTAAACAAATTGCAAAAGATTCACCAACACAGATGTCCAGAATACTGTGGAATTATGAAATGAAAACAGAGCTTTTTTGTATTGTATTCAATGGGGAAGGCATACCTCTGTTCCCCGGGCTACGTCACACGCATACGTCATCCTCCGAAGGCTTTTTCAACCGGAAGTGTGGCAGGAAATTTAAAATTGCACTTTATAAGTTAACCCGGCCGTATTGGCATGTGTTGCAATGTTAAGATTTCATCATTGATATATAAACTATCAGACTGCATGGTCGGTAGTAGTGGGTTTCAGTAGGCCTTTAAAGGGGTCTTATAATGATTTTGTTTCTACATTTAGACCACAAGAATGGTGGTTCGTTGGTCAAAATGATGCTTGGATTATATTTTACAGACCATCTTCAAGTCGCTTTCTGACAGTAGCTTCAGAATGCGCCGTTTTGTGGGCGGTCTTATTTCCGTGGTTCCCGTTTTTCTTTGTAAGGATTATGAGACATTCATTTAAACGGGAATAAATGATCATTCCAGCAGTTGGCCTCCTAATGACAGCGGACCTTGCACAGTAAGTGATGTTTTATAATGTTTTATTTGCGCCACACATGCTTAAAATTATCAAAATACGTAAATATCAAATGTTATTATAAATGTGCATGTTAGTGGACCCCGACTTAAACAAGTTGAAATACTTATTCGGGTGTTACCATTTAGTGGTCAATTGTACGGAATATGTACTTCACTGTGCAACCTACTAATAAAAGTCTCAATCAATCAATCAAGTATAGTACATATTTACTTACATAATGTATATATAACATCATTGGAAATGTTCGGATGTTTTTCTAAGGGCTTTATAGGCGGAAATGCGTGGCTCACATAGGCTCCATTTTTAGGCGAACTTTTAATTCAATAAATAGCATCCATCGTTATGTCGCTAATAATGATAGTGAACGATAGGCAAAATTCCAAAAATAGTGCAGTTACCCTTTAAAGCCAGCACTGCAAATCAACAGCATCTTGGCTTGACCACTTTTGTTTTTGCCAATGTGATAACCACTGTTTCCGGAAGTTGTACATTTTAAATTGTTTTTTTTAATAGATAGAAAGTCAAATATTTTTATTGAGATGCTATTTTTACTATATCCTTCACGTCAAATGTTCCCTTTAGTCGGTAATCTGAGATAATATCCCGATGGGTTTGTTGCACTTTACACATAATGACTGATAGGCCTTTTCATGAGCAATTTGGTATCACATTGCAGTGTTGCAGTCTGCCTTAACTTGTTTTTGTGTTTAATCCTGTCAAACAGCACCGCACGATGATGGCAATCAAGGTTTCACATTACGCTGACTGCGGCACTTCAATAATAGTCCTTTTGACTTGAAGATTTTAATTTTCCCAAGCAATCGTTTTACATCATATACGTTTATCAGTGTATTATTATTAACATATGAGACTTCCAGCTGATCTTCTATAGCAGTGGTTCTTATCCTTGTTGGAGGTACCGAACCCCACCAGTTTCATATGCGCATTCACCGAACCCTTCTTTAGTGAAAAATAAAATGTTGTTTTTTTTTTCAAATTCAAGACAAAGTTATATGTTTTTGGTAACACTTTAGTATGGGGAACATATTCTAAGTAACAAAGACTTAATTTAGAGTTTTTTGGACACTAGGGGAACATATTCTAAGTAACAAAAACTTAATTTAGAGTTATTTGGTTAGGGTTAGGGTTAGGGCCAGGGTTAGAGGGTTAGGGTTATAATAAGGCCATGCCGAATAAGGCATTAATAAGTACTTAATAATGACTACTTAAGAGCCAATATGTTACTAATTTGCATGTTAATAAGCAACTAATTAATGGTGAATATGTTCCCCATACTAAAGTGTTACCATGTTTTATTACTGGTGCACAAAATGAACTGTGCATGAACATCACCTTGTTCAAAGAACAAAACCAACACAGTGCATAAACTCACAACAAATTACACACCTGCAAATCAGTCTGACTTCTGCTGTTGCCGTATCCGTAATACGCCGATAGGGAGAAGTTTTTATTTACACGATGAGTCGGGTGTGTTTTGACCTCCGCCGAACCCCTGAGCCCGACTCACCGAACCCATAGGGTTAGATCGAACCCAGGTTAAGAACCACTGTTCTATAGTGAAAGTACTGTGGTAGCTGAGGCGGAAATATTTGGGTAACAAATTACTTCCCCTTAGCATAAGTTTAAGACGAGATGTGAGCAATCTAAGTCTTAGACTAGATTTGTCCAATTTAAGTCTAAGAATAAATCAAACCAATCTAAATTTAAGAATAGATCTTAGCAATCTAAGTTTAAGACTAGATCTGACCAATCTAAGTCTAAGACTAGATCTAACCAATCTCAGTGTAAGACTAGATCTGACCAATCTCAGTCTAAGACTAGATCTGACCAATCTAAATCTAAGACTAGATCTGACCAATCTCAGTGTAAGACTAGATCTGACCAATCTCAGTCTAAGACTAGATGTGACCAATCTAAGTCTAAGACTAGATCTGACCAATCTAAGTCTAAGACTAGATCTGACCAATCTTAGTGTAAGACTAGATCTGACCAATCTCAGTCCAAGGCTAGATCGGACCAATCTCAGTGTAAGACTAGATCTGACCAATCTCAGTGTAAGACTAGATGTGACCAATCTAAGTCTAATACTAGATCTGACCAATCTCAGTGTAAGACTAGATCTGACCAATCTAAGTTTAAGACTAGATCTGACCAATCTCAGTCTAAGATTAGATGTGACTAATCTCAGTGTAAGACTAGATCTGACCAATCTAAATCTAAGACTAGATCTGACCAATCTCAGTCTAAGATTAGATGTGACTAATCTCAGTGTAAGACTAGATCTGACCAATCTAAATCTAAGACTAGATCCGACCAATATCAGTGTAAGACTAGATCTGACCAATCTAAATCTAAGACTAGATCTGACCAATCTCAGTCTAAGATTAGATGTGACTAATCTCAGTGTAAGACTATATCTGACCAATCTAAATCTAAGACTAGATCTGACCAATCTCAGTGTAAGACTAGATCTGACCAGTCTAAGTTTAAGACTAGATCTGACCAATCTCAGTCTAAGATTAGATGTGACTAATCTCAGTGTAAGACTAGATCTGACCAATCTAAGTCTAAGACTAGATGTGACCAATCTCAGTGTAAGACTACATCCGACCAATCTCAGTCTAAGACTAGATGTGACCAATCTAAGTCTAAGACTAGATCTGACCAATCTAAGTCTAAGACTAGATCTGACCAATCTTAGTGTAAGACTAGATCTGACCAATCTCAGTCCAAGGCTAGATCGGACCAATCTCAGTGTGAGACTAGATGTGACCAATCTAAGTCTAAGACTAGATCTGACCAATCTCAGTGTAAGACTAGATCTGACCAATCTCAGTCTAAGACTAGATGTGATAAATCTAAGTCTAAGACTAGATCTTACCAATCTAAGTCTAAGACTAGATCTGACCAATCTTAGTGTAAGACTAGATCGGACCAATCTCAGTGTAAGACTAGATCTGACCAATCTCAGTGTAAGACTAGATGTGACCAATCTAAGTCTAATACTAGATCTGACCAATCTCAGTGTAAGACTAGATCTGACCAATCTAAGTTTAAGACTAGATCTGACCAATCTCAGTCTAAGATTAGATGTGACTAATCTCAGTGTAAGACTAGATCTGACCAATCTAAGTCTAAGACTAGATCTGACCAATCTCAGTGTAAGACTAGATCTGACCAATCTCAGTCTAAGACTAGATGTGACCAATCTAAGTCTAAGACTAGATCTGACCAATCTAAGTCTAAGACTAGATCTGACCAATCTTAGTGTAAGACTAGATCTGACCAATCTCAGTCCAAGGCTAGATCGGACCAATCTCAGTGTAAGACTAGATCTGACCAATCTTAGTGTAAGACTAGATGTGACCAATCTAAGTCTAAGACTAGATCTGATCAATCTCAGTGTAAGACTAGATCTGACCAATCTAAGTTTAAGACTAGATCTGACCAATCTCAGTCTAAGATTAGATGTGACTAATCTCAGTGTAAGACTAGATCTGACCAATCTAAATCTAAGACTAGATCTGACCAATCTCAGTGTAAAATTAGATCTGACCAATCTCAGTCTAAGACTAGATCTGACCAATCTAAGTCTAAGACTAGATGTCAATTATAATAATTTAATGTACCTTTTTTGTTTTCAATTTAAAGTAAGCTGGTTAATAACGTTACCAATACAAGAGACCTATAAAAAGAACTATGAATACATTTTTACATAGCTGATTGTCAACGAGAGAACGAGCACAGTTGTCGGTGCTTTGACTATGTTAAAGGGAGAATGTAAGCAGATGTTGAAAACCACGCCACTGCTATTCAAACAAGTTGTTTTTGGCGGTCTGCCTTGCTGATAAAAACCCTTCAACTCAAAAGCCAGAGTTCCTACAGGAGCCTAACTGTGTTAGTGATCTTTTAAATGGTACCCCACTTGGCAAGACCACTCTTTCTCTGGCTCTCTTACAAACACACACACACACACACACACACACACACACACACACACGTCATTTTTTACCAACAGGGGACCGTCAGGCTAAATTGCCATGTGGGGGGACTTCTGGTTCTAGTGGTTTAGAAAAATTTAAAATAGAACATAACATTTAATATACTTTTACCAGAATATGACTTAGCCTTTTAAGTCATTTCAAAGAAATTGCCAAGTGGTGACTTGGATCCTTGAGCAATGCCTACCTATAAAAGAGTGCATAGCCTTCCCTAAGCTTCAATGCCTTACCTATAAAAGAGTGCATAGCCTTCCCTAAGCTTCAATGCCTTTTCTTAGGGGCACTCACCTTTTCTTTATTTTTGGTTTAAGCATCACCTTTTTACCTGCACACTGCCTAACGCTGTTTCCGACAGCTACAAAGCAGTTAGCTACCGGCTGCCACCTACTGATATGGAAGAGTATTACACGGTTACTCTGCCGAGCTCTAGACAGCACAGACACTCAACAACAACACATCATTTGCAGACTATAATTACTGGTTTGCAAAAAATATTTTTAAAACAAATAGGTTAAATTACATAATCTCCCACGGCACATATACTACAGTGAAACATTACCCATTATTTGTGTGTTTCATGACTTTCTTTTGTCTATTAGTAATGTGCAATAACACTGATTGCCTGTCCGACTCGAAACAAAATAAACTTCAGGCTGTATCGGCAATACTGGTCCGATTATGATATTTTGTGCAAATGTGGGTAATGTGTCTGCAAAAATTTAAAAAAGTTAGGTTTAAAGTTAAATATCAACATAGCATAAAGAATACAGTTATTTATTCATTGTTATTATGTATTGATAACAATGGTATAGCTCCCCCAAATACAATTAATTGAATGTAAAAACTGTACTTTTGAGTTGAAACAAAAATGTTGATAATTTTAATAAACTACAATAAGGCATTGAAATTTGTCTTTTTTGTATGGAAAAAATATTGAACCGCGACACTAAAATATTGAACCGAACCGTGAATTTTATGTATCGTTGCACCCTTTATATTTACCGTATTTCCTTGAATTGTCGCCGGGTATATAGTACGCGCCTGACTAGAATTACTGCCGGGTCAAACTCGTTTCGCAAAATAATTAGCGCATGCTTAGCATTACCGCCGGCTCGGGATTAACGCCGGGTCAAACTCGTTTCGCAACATATTATTTTTATTAGTGCATGTCTAGAATTTCCGCCGGGTCAAACTCGTTTTGCAAAATAATTAGCATATGCCTAGAATTTCCGCCGGGTCAAACTCATCACGTCACGAGTGACACTTCACCTGTCATCATTTTCAAAATGGAGGAGGCTGATTTCAATAATTTGAAATCGCATAAAGGGAAGAAGATTACGAGCTATTCAGTAGGATTTAAGGTCCAAGCTATTGAATATGCTAAAAAGAACAGTAAGCAGCTATGTTTTATTAATATACCATAGCTGCTTCTGTCAAATATGAGTCATTAAATGACTCCTGCCTCCTGGTGGTAGAGGGCGCTAGTGATCCTTCTTGCGACTACTAGGCTGCGGAAGAAGTGACAACAAGCAGCAACAGTTAGCAGTGATCGTTTATTATTTCCTCTCGCTTGCACTTTTAACATGGAGGATTATATATCTAAAATAAAACACTTTTCTAAACTGGACTTTCAATCGAAGCAGGAGGAAATAATTAAAAGAAGATCTCCATCGAGACAGAGAGACTTTTAAAACTGAAGAAAGATAAGGAAGACTTCTATAAACAAGTTATCGATGCTTTTGGTCAGAAGGAGCTGCGCATGGACTTCATTTATAAGTAAAGGTAAGACCATAATAACGTTTTTTTTATTAAATGTGCTTTTCATGACGGTATCCTTACATCACACTCAAATTTATAAGCGCAGGCCTACATTTACCGCATGCCTTTGGTAAGTGCCGGAGTGAGAAGCGGTTTTAAAATAATTAGCGCATGCTTGCCTTTACCACATGCCTTTGGTAAGCGCTGGAGTGAGAAGAGGTTTTAAATTAATTACCGCCCCGGCGCCAATTCAAGGAAATACGGTATACATTCACACAAATAAATGTGTGTATATATATATATATATATATATATATATATATATATATAAAAATGTGTGTGTGTGTGTTGCTAAAGTATCCACAGCCTATAGGAATGTACGTATGTCAGCTATGAAGTTGGCGTGAGGCAGCGCACATTTCCACGTCTTCGTCAGTCTTGATACATCTCATCGTACGCCAGGTTTTTGTTCGTAAACAGATTTCTAATATGAGGCCCCCCAAAATACTGCACCCTGGTTATTTCCCCGCAGGTGTGACACAAAAACAATGACTGAGGTGTAGCGTTCGTACACGGAGACACGGTTTGCACACAGAGGCATATACAGCTCGATCGCAAAAAGTTCTAAAATGAAGAGTTTGCAAATAGAGGGGTTTGTAAATCGAGGTTCCACTGAAGTAAGAAAGATGAAAATAAATGTCAGCGCCAAATAAAATTATGTAGAGGGCCAGCTCTGGCTTTTGGGTGTAGATCAAATGTAATTTTGGTTTGTTGTGTCCCCCAAAAAATAAATGTATATATATATATATATATATATATATATATATATATATATATATATATATATATATATATATATATATATATATATATATATATATATATATATATATATATATATATATATATATATATATATATATGCACATATGTATAAAATAGATACAAAGCTCTAATACATTGCTATATTACTCAATGCATATGTATATATGCATATATATAGTATGCATTTATATATACATTAGGTCAGGAAAAAACACAGCTCTTCAAGGGATTTAAAATATAAAATACCCTGAAGAGCAGGGAAACCTGCGAAACAGGCTTGTAGGGATGAAATAGCCTGTGTTTTTTCCTGACCTAACGTATATTCCGCTCTACCCCGGTATTGAGCACTGTAGAACAGATAAACCACAGAAACCTCGACTATATATGCATAATATGTTGAAGAGGTTCATTTAGCCTACTAATGTGTATTTGTAAGTGGTTGATTTATATAGGCTAGTAAGGTAAATTTTGTACCTGACACGTTTCAGGTACAAAACTTTACCTTACTAGCCTATATAAATCAACCACATATATATATATATATATATATATATATATATATATATATATATATATATATATATATATATATATATATATATATATATTTATTTATTTTTATATATATATATATATATATATATATATATATTTATTTATTTTTATATATATATATATATATATATATTTATTTATTTTTATATATATATATATATATATATATATATATATATATATATATATATATATATATATATATATATATATATATATATATATATATATGCATATACAGTTGCGATCAAACGTTTACCTACACTTGTAAAGAACATAATGTCATGGCTGTCTTGAGTTTCCAATAATTTCTACAACTCTTATTTTTTTGTGATAGAGTGATTGGAGCACATACTTGTCGGTCACAAAAAACATCCATGAAGTTTGGTTATTTTATGAATTTATTATGGGTCTACTGAAAATGTGACCAAATCTGCTGGGTCAAAAGTATACATACAGCAATGTTAATATTTGGTTACATGTCCCTTGGCACGTTTCACTGCAATAAGGCACTTTTGGTAGACATCCACAAGCTTCTGGTTGAATTTTTGACCACTCCTCTTGACAAAATTGGTGCAGTTCAGCTAGATTTGTTCTTTTTCTGACATGGACTTGTTTCTTCAGCATTGTCCACATGTTTAAGTCAGGACTTTGGGAAGGCCATTCTAAAACTTTAATTCGAGCCTGAGTTTGCCATTCCTTTACCACTTTTTGACATGTGTTTGGGGTCATTGTCCTGTTGGAACGCCCAACTGCGCCCAAGACCCAACCTCCGGCCTGATGATTTTAGGTTGTCCTGAAGAATTTGGAGGTAATCCTCCTTTTTCATTGTCCCATTTAAAGCACCAGTTCCATTGGCAGCAAAGCAGGCCCAGAGCATAATGCTACCACCACCATGCTTGACGGTGGGCGTGGTGTTCCTGGGATTAAAGGCCTCACCTTTTCTCCTCCATACATATTTCTGGGTATTGTGGCCGAACAGCTAAAATTTTTTGTCATCTGACCACAGAACTTTCCTCCAGAATGTCTTATCTGTGTCCATGTAATGTCAGATGACACAAAAATGTTACTGTATGGCCACAATACCCAGCAATATGTTTGGAGGAGAAAAGGTGAGGCCTTTAATCCCAGGAACACCATACCTACTGTCAAGCATGGTGGTGGTAGTATTATGCTCTGGGCCTGTTTTGCTGCCAATGGAACTGGTGCTTTAAATGGGACAATGAAAAAGGAGGATTACCTCCTGACTTAAGCGTGTGGACAATTGAAGAGAAAGAAAAAGCGACTCAGGAGTCGAAGGTATCGTGTTCAGCCCGGCCCTGACAGAGACTCCGAGACGCTCCGAGTTGAATAGAACCATTGTTTGGACGGGGCCTTCACGACACAGGCCATTTCTTTACATGAGCAAAGACAGGGGGAGTACATGGCGGTTGGCTTGCTTCCCCCTTCTCGCTCGTCCATTGTCCGTCCCTCAGGGGCTACCTGCATGACGAGGAAGACAGCGATACGGGCGACGCACTCTCAAACACAAACAGGTATCATCACAGTAGCAGGAAGAGAGATAACTGAAAAGACACGGGTAACGTTCGGGGCACCGCTATGATATGACACATCTCTCCAGTGACTTGGTAAGCATCAACAGTTAAATCACGTCCTATTGTGACCCTTATCGGTCTTTTTTTTTGTTTTTTTAAACCCACAAGGTTGTATTTACCTCACATTCCCAGCATATGAGTTATTCAGCATGGCTACATACACAGTATCAGATCTACCTCAGATTCAATAGACCTCCACTACCATAGGTGGTGCTGTTTTCTTTCCGGTCAACCAGTGACTTTAGAAAGTATGTAAACAAGCTAGCTAATGTGCAACTGCGCCCCACTTGGGACACACTGTGTTTTTCCAAAATAAATCAACTCAAGTTATGGAAAAAATGCCAACATGGCACTGCCATATTTATTATTGAAGTCACAAAGTGCATTATTTTTTTTAACATGCCTCAAAACAGCAGCTTGGAATTTGGGACATGGGGGGGGGGGTGTATATTGTAGCGTCCCGGAAGAGTTATCAATCAAAGTTTATTTATATAGCCCTAAATCACAAGTGTCTCAAAGGGCTGTACAAGCCACAACGACATCCTCGGTACAGAGCCCACATACGGGCAAGGAAAAACTCACCCCAGTGGGACGTCGGTGAATGACTATGAGAAACCTTGGAGAGGACCGCATATGTGGGTAACCCCCCCCCCCTCTAGGGGAGACCGAAAGCAACGGATGTCGAGTGGGTCTGACATAACATTGTGAAAGTCCAGTCCACAGTGGATCCAACACATCAGCGGGAGTCCAGTCCACAGCAGGGCCAACAGGAAACCATCCCGAGCGGAGACGGGTCAGCAGCGCAGAGATGTCCCCAACCGATGCACAGGCTAGTGGTCCACCCGGGGTCCCGGCTCTGGACAGCCAGCACTTCATCCATGGCCACCGGACCTATGCAACTCCCCCTCGCAAGGGACAGGGGAGAAGAGGAGAGAAGAAAAGAAACGGCAGATCAACTGGTCTAAAAAAGGGGGGGTCTATTTAAAGGCTAGATTATACAAATGAGTTTTAAGATGGGACTTAAATGCTTCTACTGAGGTAGCATCTCTAACTGTTACCGGGAAGGCATTCCAGAGTACTGGAGCCGGAATAGAAAACGCTCTATAGCTTGCAAACTTTTTTTGGGCTCTGGGAATCACTAATAATAATTGGATCACACCTGTCGCTAATCATTGTGTTCACCTGTCTCTGATTAGTGCTCGCCCGCTCACCTGCTTCCCGAGCACTAATCAGAGGCATTATTTAAGTTTGCCTTTGCCAGTCAGTCGGCCTGACGTCATTGTTTGTCTCATGCCTGGACTACGTAAGTCATGTTTATGTCATGCCACAGTTTCCTAAGTTCTCTATGTCCGTAGTCAATGCTAAGTATTTACTTTAACTCCAAGTGCAATCAGCGCGTCGTTCTTTCGCCCTGTTTTCCGTTTTTTGTATCTTTTTGAGTTTTGAGAATTAAATCATGTTTTTTCCTGCACGCTTTGTCCCGGAATGGTCTGTTTGCATCCCGGGAGAACAAACCCCGCAGTAAGCTGCGTAAACCCACACGTGACACTTTCTTGTTCTTGTCAAAAGTCTAGCAGCCGCATTTTGTACCAACTGTAATCTTTTAATGCTAGACATAGGTAAATAATACGTTACAGTAATCGAGACGAGACGTGACGAACGCATGAATAATGATCTCGGCGTCGCTGGTAGACAAAATGGAAAGAATTTTAGCGATATTACAGAGATGAAAGAAGGCCGTTTTAGTAACACTCTTAATGTGTGACTCAAACAAGAGAGTTGGGTCGAAGATAATACCCAGATTCTTTACCGAGTCGGCTTGTGTAATTGTTTGGTTGTCAAATGTTAAGGTGGTATTATTAAATAGGTGTCGGTGTCTAGCAGGACCGATAATCAGCATTTCCGTTTTCTTAGCGTTGAGTTGCAAAAAGTTAGTGGACATCCATTGTTTAATTTCATTAAAACACACCTCCAGGTGACTACAAACCGGCGTGTTGGTCAGCTTTAGGGGCATGTAGAGTTGGGTGTCATCAGCATAACAGTGAAAGCTAACACCGTATTTTCATATGATGTCACCGAACGGCAGCATGTAGATGCTGAAGAGTGCAGGGCCAAGAACCGAACCCTGTGGAACTCTGCACGTTACCTTAACGTACTCCGAGGTCACATTGCCATGGGAGACGCACTGCATCCTGTCAGTAGGTTGTCCTAAATGATTTGGAGGTGATCCTCCTTTGTCCCATTTACTCTCGGTAAAGCACCAGTTCCATTTGCAGCAAAACAGGCCCAGAGCATAATACTACCACCACCATGCTTGGCGGTAGGTCTGGTGTTCCTGGGATTAAAGTCCTCACCTTTTTTCCTCCAAACATATTGCTGGGTATTGTGGCCAACCAGCTCAATTTTTGTTTTTTGGATTAGTAATGATTATGTATGTATTTAATATTCATATACTTACTTATGGTATAGTATTTATTTATTCAGTGGAAATGTGATAAAATTGCTATGATATAAAAATGGGTCGTATACGTGCTGTAATGAAACAACTGGAAATATCGTGATGCGTCACGTTGTATCGTATGCATGTTCGAAAATAAACTGAAACTGAACTGGTTTTCTCGGCGCTCAGCATTCACAGGGAATTTTCATCCGACGTCCTTCACCATTACATCATAATGACGAAAAAACACAATAAAAACATTACAACATTTGCATATGTAAACTTTCTGTTTCAATGAACGCAAATACTGGGAAAATGTACACTTGGATGCGATCATATTTATTAGAGCATCTCTCTTTGTTTTGACTTTGAGCCCACATCCAACGAGCTCAGTTTACCGAAAAATGTCACAATATCAGGATTTTATACTCCTCATGTTGCGCAGCTATTAGATACCGAAGAGGCGCTTATCGGGATTTCGCCACACCTTCGACGAGCGACTCGATTATATGGCGCCAAGCGTCACAAGAGCGAGAGAAACCCCCGGTGGTAGGCCCGGGGAGCATTTTAGGATTCCCTCCAGGAAATTCCGCATGCACAATTTGTCTCTGCAACAAGAGAGTTGGCAGTACCCTCAGCTCTTAAGATGTCATGACCAGACCAACTTAGCACGCAGCAGAAGTGCTTATTACGCATTGTATACTCATGCCTGACACAGGGGAGCCTTGGCGTGACTCACATCCTGGTGATCAGACCCAAGCTTTTTCTCACCACAGCAGTTTGCAAAAGATCTGGTGAATTTCCACGCACCTCGGCATGAACTCTACCACTTAAACCATGAGAGGCTCCTAATTTTTTTTTTTTGGGGGGGGGGGGGGAGCTTGAGTCGGATAAACACAGAAAAAGAAAAAGAAGGGGTGGGAAATAAAGACAGGGAAATGGAAAACAGGGTTGGCACCTCCAGCAGGTTTATTTGAGGCCGTGACAGTGAGCCCTTGAAAATGGGAAGGCGTCCGAGGCCTGGTCCACACACATGGGCAGAGGGTAGACAAAAGGGGTCGTGACAAGTAGACATGGGCATTTCTAAGCCCCTTCGGTTTGTCGGAGAGATAATGGAAGGAAAAAATCGGATTATTGTACACCCCGGATCCTGAAAACTCAGTGAAGACAGTGCCTGGGAACAATTTGACCAGCCATTATCTCAATCAATGAGGGTAAGAACCGCATTCCGCAGTCCGGGTCAGATGTTCCATGGTACGCAGTATTTCTCAAGGGCTTAATCCATAAGAAAAATCACCAAAATATCGTTACTTGTTTTTCATTCAGACTTGAAACCAAATGCAAAATGACAAATATCACAGTGGAATCTCGATTCCATTGGTTCTTCAACATGGTTCGTAAACCGAAAAGTTTGTACCGTAATTTCCGGACTATAAGCCGCACCTGACTATAAGCCGCACCAGCTAAATTTAGGGGAAAATACAGATTGCTCCATATATAAGCCGCACCCGACTATAAGCCGCAGGGTTTTGATGTGTAATTACCGTAGTATATAGGGGTTCCTGCTACCACGGAGGGGATTGTCGGGACAGAGATGACTGTTTGGGAACGCAAAGCGTCCCATTTATTAACAATAAATCTTTCAATCATTCAATCAAACTTTCACATCTTTGACATGGCGAACAGCATTCGTGCAGAGTACAAATAATACAACGGTGCAAAGTAATACAAAGTGCTCGCCTGTACGTTATCAAAATAACCAGCCTACCGGTATATGAAAAGTCAGTCTTTAATCATTGTGTCGTCGTCTTCCTCCTGCGTACTAATACCACCGAAATCCTCTTCGTCGGGTGTCGGAAAAGAACAGGCCGTAAATAAGCCGCACCCTTGTATAAGCCGCAGGGACCAGAACAAGGGGAAAAAGTGGAGGCTTATAGTCCGGAAATTACGGTATATTGAAGCAGAGTTCCCCATAAGAAACAATGTAAACATGAATATCGGTTCTATCCATGACAAAAGTCCCTATTTTAGTAGAAAAATGCAAACTTTGAAGATACTATTACAAAACCCAAAAACAGGGAAGTTGGCACGTTGTGTAAATCGTAAATACAAACTTACTTGGAACATCCCACAGGTGAACAGGCTATTTGGGAACAGGTGGGTGCCATGATTGGGTATAAAAAGCATCTTCCATGAAATGCTCAGTCATTCACAAACAAGGATGGGGCGAGGGTCACCACTTTGTGAGCAAATGCGTGAGCAAATTGTTTAAGAGCAACATTTCTCAACCAGCTATTGCAAGGAATTTAGGGATTTCACCATCTACGGTCCGTAATATCATCAAAAGGTTCAGAGAATCTGGAGAAATCATTGCACGTAATCAATGATATTAGGGGCCTTCGATCCCTCAGGCGAACCAACATCAGTGTGTAAAGGATATCACCACATGGGCTCAGGAACACTTCAGAAAACGACTGTCGGTAACTACAGTTGGTCGCTACATCTGTAAGTGCAAGCTAAAACTCTACTATGCAAAGCCAAACCCATTTATCAACAACACCCAGAAACGCCGCCGGCTTTGCTGGGCCACTGCTCATCTAAGATAGACTGATGCAAAGTGGAAAAGTGTTCTGTGGTCTGATAAGTACACATTTCAAATACCACAAAGGAGAACCCGGACTGTTTAACAACTTAAGCTGTACATTAAGCAAGAATGGGAAAGAATTTCACTTGAAAAGCTTCAAAAATGTGTCTCCTCAGTTCCCAAACGTTTACTGAGTGTTGTTAAAAGGAAAGGCCATGTAACACAGTGGTAAAAATGCCCCTGTAACAAATTTTTTGCAACGTGTTGCTGCCATTAAATTCTAAGATTTTTATTCTAAAAAGACTGAGAAAGTTGAGCAATGCTTATCAAACACTTGTTTGGAACATCCCACAGGTGAACAGGCTAACTGGGAACAGGTGGGTGCCATGATTGGGTATAAAAGCAGCTTCCATGAAATGCTCAGTCATTCACAAACAAAGATGGGGCGAGGGTCACCACTTTGTGAACAAATGCGTGAGCAAATTGCCGAACAGTTTAAGAACAACATTTCTCAACAAGCTATTGCAAGGAATTTAGAGATTTCACCATCTAAGGTCTTTAATATCATCAAAAGGTTCAGAGAATCTGGAGAAATCACTGCACGTAACATGGAATGCCCGTGGCCTTAGATCCCTCAGGCGGTAGTGCATCAAAAACCGACATCAGTGTATAAAGGATATCACCACATGGGCTCAGGAACACTTCAGAAACCCACTGTCAGTAACTACAGTTGGTCGCTACATCTGTAAGTGCAAGTTAAAACTCTACTATGCAAAGCGAAAGCAATTTATCAACAACACCCAGAAACGGCGCCAACTTTGCTGGGCCGAGCTCATCTAAGATGGACTGATGCAAAGTGTAAAAGTGTTCTGTGGTCTGACGAGTCCACATTTCAAAAGGTTTTTGGAAACTGTGGACGTCGTGTCCTCCGGAACAAAGAGGAAAAGAACCATACGGATTATTCTAGGCGCAAAGTTGAAAAGCCAGCATGTGTGATGGTATGGGGGTGTATTAGTGCCCAAGGCATGGGTAACTTACACATCTGTGAAGGCGCCATTCATGCTGAAAGGTACATACAGGTTTTGGAGCAACATATGTTATTGCTTATTTGCTTGCTTATTTCAGCAAGACAATGCCAAGCCACGTGTTACAACAGCGTGGCTTCATAGTAAAAGAGTGCGGGTACTAGACTGGCCTGCCTGTAGTCCAGACCTGTCTCCCATTGAAAATGTGTGGCACAATATGAAGCCTAAAATACCACAACGGAGACCCCCGGACTGTTGAACAACTTCAAGTTAAAGTTAAAGTACCACTGATCGTCACACACACACTAGGTTTAGTGGAATTAACCTCTACCTTTGACCCATCCCCTTGTTCCACCCACTGGGAGTTGAGGGGAGCAGTGAGCTGCGGTGGCCGCGCTCGGGAATCATTTTGGTGATCTAACCCCCAGTTCCAACCCTTGATGCTGAGTGCCAAGCAAGGAGGTAATGGATCCCATTTTTATAGTCTTTGGTATGACTCGACCGGGGTTTGAACTCACGACCTACCGACCTCAGGGCGGACACTCTAACCACAAGGCCACTGAACAGGTAAACATGAATATTCGGTTCTATCCACGACAATAGTCCCTATTTTTGTAGAAAAATGCAAACTTTGAAGACACTATTATGTGTATAAACACTGCATCAAATAGGGTTGTTCGGTATACCGGTGCTAATAAATACTAATTGATTGTAATCGGTACTATACTGCCTTTGAAAAGCACCAGTACAGTTCTTTCATCTAAGTGCCGCTGTGTGGCGGTGACTACAGAGCCGAGGCGCATGATGTTGAGTGTGTCAAAACACACACACTAAGTGCAATAACAACTTGGAGTGGAAGAATGTCAAAAAAACAACAATTCTACTGTTGCTTTAAAACATGCCTCGCCAAATTGTCCGGACTTATGCAGATCCCAAATACAGATCAGCAGGTACCAGAAAGTAAGAAAAGTTTCTTTTGCATAATATTGCGAAACAAAACACCAGATAATATTTCTTACCTTATACACACACCATAACAATACTGGTCTGTTGAAGCACACTACAATCCATCAAGCGGTGCGGCTTCATAGCTTACCAAAGTCGTACTAACACGTTTTGTTCGATTTTTGAGCGCCGTGTGTAATGTTCTATATTTTCAATGGCACATAAAAAATGTTGGTGTTGTTTACTTGAGTCATTATGCAGTCTACATGTATCTCTTATGTGTGACTGCCATCTACTGGTCACACTTATCATTTCACCATGTACCAAATAAAATAGCTTTGAGGTCGGTAAGCACAACCAAAATAATTCCGTACATTAGGCGCACTGCCGGGTTTTGAGAAAATGAAAGGATCTTAAGTGGGCCTTATAGTCCGAAAAATTCGGTATATCATTTCCAGTGAGGGTTGGACTCCGCCAAGGCTGCCCTTTGTCACCGATTCTGATGGACAGAATTTCTAGGCGCAGTCAAGGTGTTGAGGAGATCTGGTTAGGTGCCTGCAGGATTAGGTCTCTGCTTTTTGCAGATGATGTGGTCCTGATGGCTTCATCTGGCCAGGATCTTCAGCTCTCACTGGATCGGTTCGCAGCCGAGTGTGAAGCGACTGTGATGAGAATCAGCACCTCCAAGTCCGAGTCCATGGTTCTCGCCCGGAAAAGGGTGGAGTGGCATCTCCGGGTTGGGGAGGAGTCCCTGCCCCAAGTGGAGGAGTTCAAGTACCTCGGAGTCTTGTTCACGAGTGAGGGTAGAGTGGATCGTGAGATCGACAGGCGGATCGGTGCGGCGTCTTCAGTAATGCGGACGCTTTATCGATCCGTTGTGGTGAAGAAGGAGCTGAGCCGGAAGGCAAAGCTCTCAATTTACGGGTCGATCTACGTTACCATCCTCACCTATGGTCATGAGCTTTGGGTTATGACCGAAAGGACAAGATCACGGGTACAAGCGGCCGAAATGAGTTTCCTCCGCCGGGTGGCGGGGCTCTCCCTTAGAGATCAATCAATCAATCAATCAATGTTTATTTATATAGCCCTAAATCACAAGTGTCTCAAAGGGCTGTACAAGCCACAACGACATCCTCTGTACAGAGCCCACATACGGGCAAGGAAAACTCACCCCAGTGGGACGTCAATGTGAATGACTATGAGAAACCTTGGAGAGGACCGCATATGTGGGTAACCCCCCCACCTCTAGGGGAGACCGAAAGCAATGGATATCGGGTGGGTCTGACATAATATTGTGAAAGTCCAGTCCATAGCGGATCCAACACATCAGCGAAAGTCCAGTCCATAGTGGGGCCAGCAGGAACCATCCCGAGCGGAGACGGGTCAGCAGCGTAGATAGGGTGAGAAGCTCTGCCATCCGTGGGGACCTCAAAGTAAAGTCGTTGCTCCTCCACATCGAGAGGAGCCAGATGAGGTGGTTCGGGCATCTGGTCAGGATACCACCCGAATGCCTCCCTATGGAGGTGTTTAGGGCACGTCCGACCGGTAGGAGGCCACGGTGAAGACAAAACTATGGCCTGGGAACGCCTCGGGATCCCCGGGAAGAGCTGGGCGAACTGGGGAGAGGAAAGTCTGGGCTTCCCTGCTTAGGCTGCTGCCCCCGCGACCCAACCTCGGATTAGCGGAAGAAGATGGATGGATGGATGGATGATTAACGCAATCAAATGGAGTCAACGCTTTGTTTTTGGCAGCCCTAATATACACTACATACCTCCAACTGTGACAGAATATTCTGAGTAAGACCTTTTTTTCTCCTCCCGCGTCACTCTCTGCACGGCCCATAAAAACATGTTTGCGGGTTTTTGATATGAAAGAACTTGAGCGACCTGCCCGGAACATCAATCACACAAAAACTCCTTGGGAATGACACCCAGAGCGTGAGCCAGGCCCTCTCGTCCAATATCAGTGAGCTTTGACCTCGCAAATATTCATCTGGATGAGCGGGGGCAAGAAATCCTGGAGAAACACTCCAACCGTCTTGACAAAGCTTTTCTCAGAAGAGCGGAAGCTGTTAGTTTTGCTCGAGAGAATACTTTATTTTTACTTTTACTTTCGATTATCGGTCACTGAACATCTCCTCGTCTTGTTAAACTGACCGTCACTTGGATTCAAACTCATCAGTTATAGGCGAAATTCAGTCAGACCGAGGTGGGCAATGCCCGGATGGATATGAGTTGAGTAAAGCAAGATGGGAGACAGCAGGAATCAAACGTTTTTTGTTTTTTTTTGTTCTTTTCCAACTCTCAGCCGGTTTAGACACAGAACATGCATTGGAAACTGGCACCCGTCAAACACTACAAATGCATATAAAGATTTTACACCTTCTACAAAACGCTCCGGTGAATTAGGGAGAGAGTCTGGGAGGTCCGACATTTCTATTTTTGGTCAAAGTGACGAATGGAATTCTCATCCCACAGAAATCCGCGTAGAACGCCAAAACTATGCCGTAGAGAGTCACTACACGCGGTTGCGTTTAAAGAGTCAAATTCAAATTCACTTAGTCTCCACCCTTCGACGAGCATGTGCACACTTGAATGCCTCGACTTGAATGGACACCGCCTTCGAATAAACACCTGGCCTTTCATGCGACGGCCAAACTGTTATGATTTAAGGTGATATAGTTTTTCATTGCCCCTGACGCCGTTCCAGTTCCATATTCCAAAACGGCGATTGTTAACTGCTGGGTCAGAGATCGTCCCAAATGTGGGTCGTTGACTCATTCTGGGTGGGTCGCAGACGGCTAATCAAAGATACCATTTCTTTGGACTTTCTCTATCGCTTGTCCTCATTGGGGTCACGGAGATTAAATTAAAGTACCAATGATTGTCACACAGACACTAGGTGTGGTGAAATTTGTCCTCTGCATTTGACCCATCCCCTTGTTCACCCCCTGGGAGGTGAGGGGAGCAGTGGGCAGCAGCGGTGCCGCGCCCGGGAATCATTTTTGGTGATTTAACCCCCAATTCCAACCCTTGATGCTGAGTGCCAAGCAGGGAGGTAATGGGTCCCATTTTTATAGTCTTTGGTATGCCTCGGCCGGGGTTTGAACTCACAACCTACCGATCTCAGAGCGGACACTCTAACCACTAGGACACTGAGTAGATGCCGGAGCCTATCACAGCTGACTTCAGGCAAGAGGCAGGATACACTCTGGACTAGGGTTGTCCCGATACCAATATTTTGGTATCCGGTACCAAAATGTATTTTGATACTTTTCGGTGCTTTTCGATACTTTTCTAAATAAAGGGAACTGTTATGGTTTGCAGGGGAAGATGACGGCAACTGACACCAGGGGGCTGTATGTACAATGATTTATTATATATATATTAACCATAATAATCAAACAATACAAATATAAACTAAGGGAATGGAGTGTGAACTAGATTCTAAAGTGTATGTGGTGTGTGGCTATGTGTGTGATTAGCTGTAGTGTGTGTTACCTAGTGTTGTGTTGGGCGAGAGGAGGAACAAGGCAGGAAGACAGTCCGTTGGGCAGGCAGATGATCCAGGGCAGTAGCAAGAGACAAGATCCGTTTCCAAGCGGGAGGTTGGGAATCCAGAAGGGCAGTCCGGGAGGTAAGGGGAACAACAGGGGATCACGGAAGAACACGGGAAGCGCTGCGGGAGGACAACAGGAACATCAGACACAACGGAAACACGGAAGTCACAGGGGAGGAGCGAGTTCGCAGGATGGAAGCCAGACACGGGATGCTTACAAGGGTAAAGAAGACTATACTCCGGCGAGCGACGGCAGGTTGTCCAGGCTTAAGAAGACCGCTACTTTTTCGAGGCGGTATAGTACCGAATATGATTCATTAGTATCACGATACCATACCAATACCGGTATACCGTACAACCCTAGGGTTGTACAGGATAGCGGTAATAATAAAGTACAGCTGTATTAATGAATTAAAAACGGTAACACACTGCTTCTGAAATTGTTTTACTTATATCTGTCAGTAAACTCGCCATGAAAGCGCTAAAACATACCGGTGTAGTGAGTTTACATTATTCACCCAAGGAACTTTAGAGAGTTCCGGTCGGACGTTTTTTCACGGGACACGTTGTTGTTGTTTCCGGATGAGGAGATGCTGCTCCGTTATTGATTGAAGTAAAGTCTGAATGTCATTAAAACAGTTAGCGCCATCTTTTGACACTTCGTCCACTCCCGTCCTTGCACGCTACACCGCTACAACAAAGATGACGGGGAGAAGACGCTGCCGAAGGTGAGCCACGTAAATAAGACCGCCCACAAAACGGCGCATCCGGAAGCGACTGTCAGAAAGCGGCTTGAAGATGATCTGTAAAACATAATCAATGCAACATTTTGACCAAAGAACCACCATTACATGTTATGTAGACTACAAGGAAGTGTTTCACATTTAGAAAATAATAATAATAATATGACTCCTTTAATGCGCCTTATAATCCGGTGCGCCTTATATATGAAAAACAGACCATTCATCAGCAGTGCGCCCTATGGTCCGGAAAATACGGTATACATAACGATAATATCCAGCCTATAAAGTGTGAACAGTAACAAAAGAACCACTTTCAAACCAAATTAAGATTGTATGTTCCTAACACATTAAAATTCAGACCTTTTATTTGTGGCATTATGGATTTCAACGCCTTGGTTTACTGCCGTAGCCCATAAAATTCCACCATCTTCAGCAATGTGGGCTCTCCGAGTCTTCAAATGAGTTGTTTTTATTGGGTGTCCTGAAGCCGCGAATGCAGTTTAACACGTTTAACACAAAACAGCAGTCGTAGGAATATCTCAGTTTTGGTCGTGCTGAAGGAGGATAATAAAAACCCAAACTGTTGTTTGCTCAACAAGACCGGCGCCAATGTTTTGGTGTCATTAATTTGCAATCGACAGGACTAGATTTGATTATCGTATAATTTTTGTTTGTTTTCACAGGTTTTAAGGACAACAGGAGCCGAGCCAAGCCAAGCCTCAGATGGTTGAAGTTCAGCACGCAAGGCTCACGGGCCAGGAAAACCCTGGGAAGAATATCAACTGATGCCTCGCGGCGGTTTGTACGAGCCTTGCCCAATTTTATTTAGCACACATCTGTCATCCAGTACTTGACTTTCTTGGAAAAGGGACCCTGGGATCTCCGTAGTAAGTAAGAAGCAACCTTGTGGGGAACATTGGCACAATCAACCGTGTCGTTAATTAGTCTAAATATTTTCTCTGGCGAGTGCACATGGAAGCACCTACTTGGGGCTGGAATTTCCATTATCAAATGACAATAGACACATTGACCTGTATTCGAGTGCACCGTGGCCAGGTCTTCACATTTTGCTTGTGTGAAGGAAACTGATTTTATTACTCCAACGTTTCTTAAGGGCGAGATTTTTCTAACCTTTAAGTTTATTTAATTTAAAACTACATTAAGCCTTCTAAGCAATGAAAAATGCACACTCTCAAAATAGTGTTATACGCATTTTTTTTTTTTACTTAAAATGTTTTCAATTCTACAACAGCCATAATATCCATTGATATAAAGCACGGACTACAAAGGGGGATGCGCGCAATTTTTTAGGATTCATGCAGATCCCAAATACAGATCAGCAGGTACCAGAAGGTAAGAAAAGTTGCTTTGCATAATATTGTGAAACAAAACGGCAGATAATATGTCTTACCTTATACACACAACATAAAAAAAATAAAAAAATAAATGAATAAATAAATAAATAAATAAATAAATAAATAAATAAATAAATAAATTAAATATATGTATTTATTATTTATATCTATATATATATATATATATATATATATATATATATATATATATATATATATATATATATATATATATATATATATATATATATATATATTATATATATATATATATATATAAATATATATATAATATATAAATAAATATATGTATTTATATATATAGATAGATGGATAGATATATTTCTTTTTTTCTCATAATTGTATTTTTTTTCTACAAAAAGAGCATGAAACATAAAATTTAAAAAAAAATTTAAATTAATATATATATATATATATATATATATATATATATATATATATATATATATATATATATATATATATATATATATATATATATATAATATATATATATATATTTTATTTATTTATTTTTTTTTAATTTTATAATTGTATTTTTTTTTACAAAAAGAGCATAAAACATAAAATTAGAAAAAAATTAAAAAAATTAATAAATAAATATATATATATATATAATATATATATATATATATATATATATATATATATATATATATATATATATATATATATATTTTATTTTTTTTTATTTATTTATTTTTTTTTCTTAAAAAAAAAAAGTTTTATAATTGTATTTTTTTCTACAAAAAGAGCATAAACATAAAATACAGTATATATATATATATATATATATATATATATATATATATATATATATATATATATAATATATATATATATATATATATATATATATATATATATATATATATATATATACAGTATATATCTATATTGTATTTTTTTTTATGTTATATGCTCTTTTTGTAGAAAAAAAAAAATTATGAAAAAAACACAAAATGTGAGATATTTCCACATTTGAAGAACGGGATATCGTATTTTCCACATTATAGAGTACACCGTTATTTAAAGTTAAAGTTAAAGTACCCATGATTGTCACACACACACACTAAGTGCGGCGAAATTATTCTCTGCATTTGACCCATCACCCTTGATCACCCCCTGGGAGGTGAGGGGAGCAGTGAGCAGCAGCGGTGGTCGCGCCCGGGAATAATTTTGGTTGATTTAACCCCCAATTCCAACCCTTGATTGCCAAGCAGGGAGGTAATGGGTCCCATTTTTATAGTCTTTGGTATGACTCGGCCGGGGTTTGAACTCCCAACCTACTGATCTCTGGGCGGACACTCTAACCACTAGGCCACTGAGTAAGTGGCCTTTAAGCATTTAAGAGGCATCCACCAAATTATAAAATAAATACTTTATTTTCCGGACCATAGGGCGCAGTGACGAAGAATGGTCCATTTTTTATGTTTTTTTCATATATAAGGCGCACCAGATTATAAGGCGCATTAAAGGAGTCATAGTATTATTATTTTTTTCTAAATGTAAAACACTTCCTTGTGGTCTACATAACATGTAATGTGTCCCGTGAAAAAACAGCCGACAGGAACTCTCTAAAAACTAAAGTTCCTCGGGTGAATAATGTGAACTCACTACACCGGTATGTTTTAGCGCTTGCATGGCGAGTTTACTGACAGATATAAGTGAGAACTTTACACTACTTTATATTAGAAATGGCAACAGTGGAGGATGAATGTCCCATAACAAGAAGATAGATAAAAATGAAGAAGCTTATCGACTACGGTGTCGGCACGGACTACAAAGGCGGACCTGTGGCATTTTTCAGTATTTATGCAGATCCCAAATACAGATCAGCAACTCCTAGAACGTAAGTAAAGTTGCTTTTGCATAATATTGCGAAACAAAAAGCCAGATAATATGTCTTACCTTATACACACACCATAATAATACTCGTATGTTGAAGCACATCAACCGGTGCAGCCTACACTTATCTCGTATGTTTGACTGCCATCTACTGGTCACACTTATCATTACACAATGTACCAAATACAATGACTTTGAGATGGGTAAGCTCAACCAAACGTATTCCTTACATTAGGCGCACCGGGTTTTAAGGCGCACTGTCGAGTTTACGGTACATATTTCGACTTGTATTAGCTGCACTGGACTTCAAGCTGCAGATATATTGAATACCGGTACGAAAGATGTTGTAAAAGTCTATTTACATACCCTATAAGGGAACTGCACTTTTTGGGGGAATTTTGCCTATCATTCACAATCCTTATGTTAGAAAGGAACACATGTTTTTTTAATGCATTTTAAATAGTAAATACATGTGATCAAAAATCCGCTTACAATGGAACCTAAGTGCTATATTCTGCCTATAAAAGCCCTTAAAAAACATCCAAACACCTCCAATAAGGTTTTTTACACATGCTGTAAGTTTATGTGTAATGTAGTAACAAGCACATTCATTATTTACGTATTTTGCTCATTTAAAGTATTGATTTTAAAAAACGCATCACGACGTTCGCTTTTTTTCCCACAACATCACCGATTGTTACTCACTGAAGACTTCGTGAGAGACAACAAACAAAACAAAACATCACTTACTGTACAAGATCTGACAGTGGTTTCCTGGAGTGTTCCTGAGCCCATGTGGTGATATCCTTTACACACTTGTTTGCCACTTGTGCCAGCTTTTTTGAAACATGTTGCAGGCATCAAATTCCAAATGAGCTAGTATTTGCAAAAAAATAACAACGTTTACCAGTTCGAACATTAAGTATCTTGTATTTGCAGTCTATTCAATTGAATATAGGTTGAAAAGGATTAGCAAATCATTGTATTCTGTTTTTATTTACCATTTACACAACGTGCCAACTTCACTGGTTTTGAGTTTTTTATTATTATAATGTGTACACACACACACACACATGTATATATATATATATATATATATATATATATATATATATATATATATATATTTGATCGCGACAGGGCAAAAAGTTTGGACACCCGTGCTTTAAATGCTTCAAATTTAGACATATCCATAGTTATTAAAGGCCTACTGAATTTTTTATTTTTTATTTAAACGGGGATAGCAAATCCATTCTATGTGTCATACTATATCATTTCACGATATTGCCATATTTTTGCTGAAAGGATTTAGTAGAGAACATCGACGATAAAGTTTGCAACTTTTGATAAAAAAAGCCTTGCCTGTACCGGAAGTAGCGTAACGTCGCAGGTTGAAAGGCTCCTCACATTTCCCCATTGTTTACACCAGCAGCGAGAGAGATTCGGACCGAGAAAGCGACGATTACCCCATTAATTTGAGCGAGGATGAAAGATTTGTGGATGAGGAACGTGAGAGTGAAGGACTAGAGTGCAGTGCAGGACGTATCTTTTTTCGCTCTGACCGTAACTTAGGTACAAGCTGGCTCATTGGATTCTACACTTTCTCCTTTTTCTATTGTGGATCACGGATTTGTATTTTAAACCACTATATCCTCTTGAAAATGAGAGTCGAGAACGCGAAATGGACATTCACAGTGACGACAATACATCGGCGAAGCACTTTAGCTACGGAGCTAACGTGATAGCATCGTGCTTAAATGCAGATAGAAACAAAAGAAATAAGCCCCTGACTGGAAGGATGGACAGAAGATCAACAATACTACTATCAGGAGACACCGAACCAAACATTGGACCTGTAACTACACGGTTAATGCTGTGCCGCCTGTCGAAGCCTTGCGATGCTGTTGCTAACAACGCCATTGAAGCTAACTTAGCTACGGGACCTCGTCAGAGCTATAATAAAAACATTCGCGCTCCACCTAAAAGATTACAGTTGGTACAAAATGCGGCTGCAAGGCTTTTGACAAAAACAAGAAAGTTTGATCATATTACGCCTATACTGGCTCACTTGCACTGGCTTCCTGTGCACTTAAGATGCGACTTTAAGGTTTTACTACTTACGTATAAAATATTACACGGTTTAGCTCCAGCCTATCTCGCCGATTGTATTGTACCATATGTCCCGACAAGAAATCTGCGTTCAAAGAACTCCGGCTTATTAGTGATTCCCAGAGCCAAAAAAAAGTCTGCGGGCTATAGAGCGTTTTCTATTCGGGCTCCAGTACTCTGGAATGCCCTCCCGGTAACAGTTAGAGATGCTACCTCAGTAGAAGCATTTAAGTCCCATCTTAAAACTCATTTGTATAATCTAGCCTTTAAATAGACCCCCCCTTTTTTAGACCAGTTGATCTGCCGTTTCTTTTCTTCTCTCCTCTTCTCCCCTGTCCCTTGCGAGGGGGAGTTGCATAGGTCCGGTGGCCATGGATGAAGTGCTGGCTGTCCAGAGTCGGGACCCCGGGTGAACCACTAGCCTGTGAATAGGTTGGGGACATCTCTGCGCTGCTGACCCGTCTCCGCTCGGGATGGTTTCCTGTTGGCCCCGCTGTGGACTGGACTCCCGCTGATGTGTTGGATCCACTGTGGACTGGACTTTCACAATGTTATGTCAGACCCACTCGACATCCGTTGCTTTCGGTCTCCCCTAGAGGGGGGGGGGGGGTTACCCACATATGCGGTCCTCTCCAAGGTTTCTCATAGTCATTCACCGACGTCCCACTGGGGTGAGTTTTTCCTTGCCCGTATGTGGGCTCTGTACCGAGGATGTCGTTGTGGCTTGTACAGCCCTTTGAGACACTTGTGATTTAGGGCTATATAAATAAACATTGATTGATTGATTGATTGACCTACGCCAGCCCTTATCTGCTCATCAACTTCCGTGCTCTCCTGCGTTCCAGCGATCGACAGCGCGACAAAGGACTTTACCCGATCATCGATGTGGTCGGCGGCTAGCGTCGGATAGCGCGTTGCTGCAGCCGGCCGCTAATACACCGATCCCGCCTACAACTTTCTTCTTTGCAGTCTCCATTGTTCATTAAACAAATTGCAAAAGATTCACCAACACAGATGTCCAGAATACTGTGGAATTTTGCGATGAAAACAGAGCTGTTTCTATTGGGATACAATGGTGTACCAATACTTCCGGTTCAACCATTGACGTTACGCGCAAACGTCATCATATCGAAACGTTTTCAGCCGGAAGTTTGCCGGGAAATTTAAAATTGCACTTTATAAGTTAACCCGGCCGTATTGGCATGTGTTGCAATGTTAAGATTTCATCATTGATATATAAACTATCAGACTGTGTGGTCGCTAGTAGTGGCTTTCAGTAGGCCTTTAAGTTTTAACGAATTTTATGTTTTATTCTTTTTTTGTAAAAAAAAAAACACACATTTTTATATGTTAAAAACACAAATACACAAAGCATGCAATGTAAATGACATCAATATAAAAGGAAATAGTGTGGAGCCATGTAATGTAAGACTATTACAGAGAATCACATGATAAGTTGAGCAGCTCTCTTAGTTTATGGTAAAAAAAAAGAAGTAATACAAAACTGAGCATTCTGTTTAGTTCTACATTTTACTTTGATTTATTATTCTTTTCATATGTGGTGTATTTCACTATTTTGAAATTCATTAGACATTGACTTTTAGATTAAACTGACAGATGTTTCTCCTGGCAAAAGGCCTTTTTCGCAGAAGAGAGGAAAATGGAAAGCAAGAATTGTTCAGTTTCCAACTTACGTCTCCATTTTCACAACTTTTTTTTTGCAAAGCTTCTTGAGTTCGGATCCAGAAAAAGTATAATTCGCTCCATTTCATTTTGGAGCTGATAACACTTCTTTCAGGCGTAACCTCTGGAAGCACATATGTCCAGGGTTTTTGTTTTTTTTCCCCCTGTATGTCAGGGATTCCCAAACCGCGGTATGTGCACCCTTGGGTATGCAAAAAAGGTGTAATGGTGGTCTGGTGTAATAAAAAACACAATGTGGGTCATAAAGTTGATTTAACAAGTCGAAAGTGAGGAGAGGAAGAAACAATAGGAAACGATCTCGATGGAGAGGTGTGTTGTACAGGGAGGGGAAAGTAACGGGTGTTACGATGCGAGGTTCTGGCTAACATGTGTCTAAAACCCTCCGACTGTGTCGCAACCTGAAAACCAAGAATGCTGAAGTCAGAAACCCCTGACATTTTTAAAACAGATCTGTTTTAACTTGCAATATCTCCAGGAGAAAAAAAAAACATCACTAAGGACTTCATCATATTCTCATTTACAGAATAGCATACACAAGGACTAGCACTTTAAAGTTAAAGTACCAATAATAGTATCTGTTCTGTAGTGTTTATGTTGTGTTGCGGTGCAAACATTCTTCCAAAATGTGTTTGTTGTTGTTGTTTAGTGTGTTTTCACTATATGGCACAAGTTTATGACAGTGGTGGCATTGTTCATACTGCTACCCTTAGTGTTAAAGTTAAAGTTAAAGTACCAATGATTGTCACACACACACTAGGTGTGGCGAAATTATTCTCTGCATTTGACCGATCACCCTTGATCACCCCCTGGGAGGTGAGGGGAGCAGTGAGCAGCAGCGGTGGCCGCGCCCGGGAATCATTTTTGGTGATTTAACCCCCCAATTCCAACCCTTGATGCTGAGTGCCAAGCAGGGGAGGTAATGGGTCACATTTTTATAGTTTTTGGTATGACTCGGCCGGGGTTTGAACTCACGACCTACCGATCTCGGGGGCGGACACTCTAACCACCAGGCCACACTGCAAAAACTGAAATCTAAGTAAGATTAAATATCTCAAATAAGGGTGATATTTGCTTATTTTCTGTCTGATAAGATAATTATTCTCACTAAGCAGATTTTATGTTAGAGTGTTTTACTTGTTTTAATGGTTTTGGTCCTAAATGATCTCAGTAAGATATTACAGCTTGTTGCTGAGATTTGTTTACATACACTACCGTTCAAAAGTTTGGGGTCACATTGAAATGTCCTTATTTTTGAAGGAAAAGCACTGTACTTTTCAATGAAGATAACTTTAAACTAGTCTTAACTTTAAAGAAATACACTCTATACATTGCTAATGTGGTAAATGACTATTCTAGCTGCAAATGTCTGGTTTTTGGTGCAATATCTACATAGGTGTATAGAGGCCCATTTCCAGCAACTATCACTCCAGTGTTCTAATGGTACAATGTGTTTGCTCATTGGCTCAGAAGGCTAATTGATGATTAGAAAACCCTTGTGCAATCATGTTCACACATCTGAAAACAGTTTAGCTCGTTACAGAAGCTACAAAACTGACCTTCCTTTGAGCAGATTGAGTTTCTGGAGCATCACATTTGTGGGGTCAATTAAACGCTTAAAATGGCCAGAAAAAGAGAACTTTCATCTGAAACTCGACAGTCTATTCTTGTTCTTAGAAATGAAAGCTATTCCACAAAATTGTTTGGGTGACCCCCAAACTTTTGAACGGTAGTGTATATTGAGTAAAACATGCTTGAAACTAGAATATCAACTGATGCAAAGCTGTGTCATCAACACTCACAAGTATAAAACTACTTTTTTAAAGTAATAATTTCTTATTTCAAGCATGAAAAAAAAAAATCATGATTTTGACACAATTGTGTCTCATAATTAAAACAGATGACAGCCAAATGGACTTTGCTGTTATATTTTCAATGAAACAATAGAAAAGACGTACTCATATAGTAGTACAGTTGGCACAGTACAGTAAACGGACAGTTAATATTTAAACATTTATCCTTTCAAACAATTTTGAACAGAAATAGTTTGTGCACATTCAGATAAATTCTTCAAAATTACAATTAAAAAAAATTTGGCTCGAGAGCCGGGTTGTATATATGCGCACTAATTGACTGAAAGAGCACCCACTTGGCGCGATGATGTCATGTTATCCATGGAAAAATGCATTTTTAGACAATATGATTTGCCTGAGAGTAACAAGCGGTTGCCTTGTTGCCTTTCCATTAAGAACAATAAATTAGTTTTTAATATAAGTTTGCTGGTTTCAAGAAATGTAATGCCAAGCGCATATCATTATGTCAAGATAATGGCACTAGTATTTACTTCATTAAAGAATATTTTTCAACATATTGAGCAAAAAGGTCTCTTTTTTTCTACCAAGAAAAGTGCATTGTTATTAGTGAAAATATACTTATTTTAAGGTACGTTTGGGTTCATTGAGGTTAACTAATTTTGCTTGTTTTGGAAAATCTTGACAAGCCGAATTTTCGTGTTCTATTGGCAGATAATTTTGCTTAGTTCAAATAAAATACCCCTGATTTTTGTATTTTTTTTCTTGTTTTTGAACACTGACTTTTTGCAGTGCACTGAGTAGGTTTTGCCAGCAAAAATGGTGAGACCAGAGCTGTCCTATCAAGTCTTGTGCATGGACTGATTAATCCGGCTCGGATGAGAGGCAAAACGTTTTCTAAATCTCAGTATACACAAGGAAGTACCATATTTTCCGGACTATAAGGCGCACTTCAAATCATTTTTTTTCCTCGAAACTCGACAGTGCGCCTTATAACCCATTGCGCCTGATGTACGGAATAATTATGGTTTTGCTTACCGACCTCGAAGCAATTTTATTTGAAACATGGTGTAATGATAAGTTTGACCAGTAGATGGCAGTCAAACATAGGAGATACGTGTCGACTGCAATATGATGGCAATATGACCCAAGTAAACAACACCAACATTTGATATGTTCCATTGAAAATATGGAACATTACACACGGTGCTCAAAAATCTATCAAGATTTTTTGTTACGACTTTGGTAAGCTATGAAGCCGCACCGCTTGATGGATTGTCGACACATTAAACATAGGAGCATTATTATGGTGTGTGTATAAGGTAAGACATATTATCTGGGTGTATGCCCATTGTCTTGGGTGTGTTTATGTAGTGTCCATGTTCATAGGCCTGGGGCCGTTCTGCATGCAAGCAGAAGTTCGACTCCAGGTGTCGTTGAGGAGGGAGGGAGGTCAAAAGTGTCCTGTTGTTGGAGCGTCAAGGCCATTCGAGGGAGTCAAATCGTAGATTAGGATTTTTGTTTTTCCGCGAGCAGACATTACAATGGCTTGTCTGTTCTATTCGTCCATGCTGGCCCTCATATCCAATGTTTCCCTTACCAGCTTTTCCATGATGTGATCCATCTTGCGATTTAGTTCAGAAATTGCCCAAGTCTTTGATGCCACAGCCCGGCCCAAATAATTGGTTAATATTCAGGCACCGAGACGTATTGTTGGCGATTTTTGGACAGTTCATCAAAGGAGTTTGTGGGCAGAATAGAGGAGCGCCATTGACTCTGTTGTTAGCTGACTTTTGCTAACATTTATTCACGATTTAGAAGGCATCAAAAAAAGACTTACCTAAGGGTTTTGAATGATAGGCAAAATTCTAAAAAGTGCAGTTCCCTGTTAACAGATATAACATCTCTTCAGTGCAGACTGTACTCATTTTCATTCCTGTCACTATTTCTCGCTTCCTATTATCTCCATCCAGACTCCCAAAATAGCCCGTGAATCATTCCATGGCAGCCACGTTATGTTTACACGTCGCCTTCTTCCTGACTGTAATATTGTACATTGCTTCACACCAAGTGCTCAGCAATGTGCCGATAAATTCAACAAGCAAAACCGGAACACCGGTTTTAGAAACGTTGAGTGGAGCCCGCTGCAGTGTGTGTGTGGCGTTTTATTTTCACAAGGCTAAATATAAACCTATTATGTTAAAACTTACTGGCGAAGGCTGGTACGGCATAGTCTGTGGTTTCCATGACTTGTTATAGTTCTTTGAATAAAAGTGAACATACAGTACGGTATGTCAGTCTCATGCAGCACAATTTAAATTTACGATGAAGAACAGCACACTTCTTTAAGTGAATTAATTCCAATTACTAGTTACAGGGTGACTACACCATCTGATAAAAAAAAAAAAAAGTAATAACAGAGCAATATAATTACCAAAATGACAGCTTATTGAAGTTTGGTCATGACCCTCTGACACAACACAATTGGCATAAGTCCAAATGATAGTTTATGACGGGGGTCACCAACGCGGTGCCCGCGGGCACCAGGTCGCCCGTAAGGACCAGATGAGTAGCCCGCTGGCCTGTTCTAAAAATAGCTCAAATAGCAGCACTTACCAGTGAGCTGCCTCTATTTTTAAAATTGTATTTATTTACTAGCAAGCTGGTCTCGCTTTGCTCGACATTTTTAATTCTAAGAGAGACAAAACTCAAATAGAATTTGAAAATCCAAGAAAATATTTTAAAGACTTGGTCTTCACTTGTTTAAATAAATTCATTTATTTTTTTACTTTGCTTCTTTTAACTTTCAGAAAGACAATTTTAGAGAAAAAATACAACCTTAAAAATGATTTTAGGATTTTTAAACACATATACCTTTTTACCTTTTAAATTCCTTCCTGACAATTTAAATCAATGTTCAAGTAATTTTTTTTTTTTTTATTGTACAGAATAAAAAAATACATTTTAATTTAATTCTTCATTTTAGCTTTTGTTTTTTCGACGAAGAATATTTGTGAAATATTTCTTCAAACTTATTATGATTAAAATTCAAAAAAAATATTCTGGCAAATCTAGAAAATCTGTAGAATCAAATTTAAATCTTATTTCAAAGTCTTTTGAATTTCTTTTAAAATTTTTGTTCTGGAAAATCTAGAAGAAATAAAGATTTGTCTTTGTTAGAAATATAGCTTGGTCCAATTTGTTATATATTCTAACAAAGTGCAGATTGGATTTTAACCTATTTAAAACATGTCATCAAAATTCTAAAATTAATCTTAATCAGAGAAAATATAAAAATAAAGTGTTGCATATTGATATTTGTCTGTGTCTATATATATGTATTGTGAGAAATCATTAAGATGATCAGTGTTTCCACAAAAATAAATATCATTAATTATTAATAATAACATAGAGTTAAAGGTAAATTGAGCAAATTGGCTATTTCTGGCAATTTATTTAAGAGTGTTTCAAACTGGTAGCCCTTCGCATTAATCAGTACCCAAGAAGTAGCTCTTGGTTTCAAAAAGGTTGGTGACCCCTGGTTTATGATGTCTCTGACAGTTTGGTTTCCACTTTGTTGGGGTTAGGGAACGATCATGACTTGATTTTTGCTCATGTCATTTACATTTTTTATTTTTTTTAAAGAAAATGACAAACTGTATTTGGGCTAGATTCCTTGGTTCTCCCCGAATCCCAGCTACTCAACATAGTCAGGTCAAGTCCGATTCCCGGGGTAACCATTCAATTCAGAATCGATTCTCGATCCAAACCAAATCAATTCTAATCAAATGTATTATTTGGTATACAAATTATAACGAGAACAATTTCACAATCATTATAAAAGAGATGGATGGATTTTAAAAAACTGCATTCTAACTACCCTATTTTTCGGACTATAAAACACTTAAAATCCTTTCATTTTCTCAAAACTCGACAGTGCGCCTTATAACCCGGTGAGCCTAATATACGGAATAATTTTGGTTGTGCTTACCGACCTCGAAGCTATTTTATTTGGGCCACGGTGAAATGATAAGTGTGGACCCCGACTTAAACAAGTTGAAAAACTTATTGGGGTGTTACCATTTAAAGATTAAATCTTAAAGATTAAAGTACCAATGATTGTCACACACACACTAGATGTGGTGAAATTTGTCCTCTGCATTTGACCCATCCCCTTGGGGAGCAGTGGGCAGCAGTGGCGCCGCGCCCGGGAATCATTTTGGTGATTTAACCCCCAACTCAAACCCTTGATGCTGAGTGCCAAGCAGGGAGGTAACTTAGTGGTCAATTGTACGGAATATGTACTGTACTGTGCAATCTACTAATAAAAGTCTCAATCAATCAAACCAGTAGATGGCAGTCACACATAGGAGGTACGTGTAGACTGCAATATGACTCAAGTAAACAACACCAACCTTTTATATGTTCCATTGAAAATATAGAACATTACACACGGCGCTCAAAAATCTATCAAAATGTTTTAGTACGACTTTGGTAAACTATGAAGCCACACCGCTTGATGGATTGTACTGTGCTTCAACATACCAGTATTATTATGGTGTGTGTATAAGGCAGTGGTTCTTAACCTTGTTGGAGGTACCGAACCCCACCAGTTTCATATGCGCCTTCACCGAACCCTTCTTTAGTGAAAAATAAAATGTTGTTTTTTTTCAAATTCAAGACAAAGTTATGTTTTTTTACTGGTGCACAAAATGAACCGTACATAAAACATCACCTTGTTCAAAGAACAACACAAACACAGTGCATGAACTCACAACAAATTACACACCTGCAAATCACATGGAAATTTAGAGGGAAAATTGTTTGGGGGTATCCATAATACGCCGATAGGGAGAAGTTTTTATTTGCACGATGAGTTGGGTGTGTCTTGACTTCAGCGGCGGAGGCTCCGCCGAACCCCTGAGGCTCACCGAACCCCTAGGGTTCGATCGAACCCAGGTTAAGAACCACTGGTATAAGGTAAGACATATTGTCTGGCGTTTTGTTTCGCAATATTACGCAAAAGCAACTTTTCTTACCTTCTGGTACCTGCTGATCTGTATTTCGGATCTGCATGAGTCCAGAAAATGTGCGTGCTTCCGCTTTTGTAGTCCGTGTTGACACCGTAGTCAATAAGCCTCTTCTTAGTTAATGGCTTATGGTTGTGTAATAAGACCATGCAGAATAAGGCATTAATAAGTACTTAATAATGACTAATTAAGAGCCAATATGTTACTAATTTGCATGTTAATAAGCAAATAATTAATGGTGAATATGTTCCCCATACTAAAGTGTTACCAACAATTATTCTCAACAAAAGAGGAGAAATATAATCTTAGAGAAAAATGTAATCTAAAACATTTGTACGCACGCACAACACTTAAGTGAAGTGTGAAGTGAATTATATTTATATAGCGCTTTTCTCTAGGGACTCAAAGCGCTTTACCTAGTGAAACCCAATATCTAAGTCACATGTAAACCAGTGTGGGTGGCACTGGGAGCAGGTGGGTAAAGTATCTTGCCCAAGGGCACAACGGAAGTGACTAGGATGGCGGAAGCGGGGATCGAACCTGGAACCCTCAAGTTGCTCTCACGGCCACTCTACCAAACGAGCTATACTGTTCTTAAGACCTTCAGTATATCAGTATGTTGAATGAAATCATGGATCGGTTAAGCAAATAAATCAAACAATGTACTAATGATCCACTTCAAGAAACTCTTCAAACTTAAAGTGTTTACAAAGTACAAAGAAGAAGTACCGTGATAAACATTCTGAATTTGTCACGTGGGGGGGCGGTCGCGGCTTACTGCGGGGTTTGTTTCCCCGGGATGCAGACGGACCACTCCGGACAAGTCGTGCGGGTAAGAACATGATTTATTGTCGAAATAAGACAAGTACAAAAACCGGGAAAACAAGTCAGAAAACTAACAGAACATAACAAAACATGATCTGGGCCACGGATCATGACAGAATTTATCTCATCCATCCATTCATTTTCAAGACAATCTTATTTATCTCACCATATGAAATATCACTTACTTCACCAAGTATTATTTATTTATTTTTATTGTTATTACTTATGGCAGGGGTGTCCAAAGTGCGGCCCGGGGGCCATTTGCAGCCCGCAGCTAATTGTTTAGCGGCCCGCCACACATTCTGGAAATGCTATTACAAAAATGTAAAGAAAAACATTAAAAAAAGTGGAATGAGGTGAAATCTCACTAGAAAAAAGGTGCAATGTTGACACAAAGCTGCCATGCAGGCTGTTTTTTTTTTCTTTTGTCCATCTTTATTTTTATTTTTTTGCCATTGCTCAAAAAAAATAAAAATAACAATGTTATAATGACTTATTAACCTATTCAAGGCTCCAATTATTTGAAATATTTCACATTAAAATGTTTTATGTGGAAAATATTGCATATATATTGCGTATGTTTTTGTATGTTGCCATACAAAAACATCAACGTTTTCTTTGACAAAAGAGCATAAAACAAACAAGATAATAGATCCCCGGAGCCCTAAAGGCAAAACAATTTTTAAAAAATCCATATACAGTATTTTGTTATGGTTTGAAAATGAAAAATAGCAAAATGGCCCCCGCATGCTTTAATTTTTCCGTGTGCGGCCCTCAGTGGAAAAAGTTTGGACACCCCTGACTTATGGAGTATATTGTGAATACATTTGAGAACAGGAAGTGAACAAAAGTTTTGGCAACTGCTATGTAAAGGAAAAGGGGTAGAATTAAATAAGCTCTGCTTCTTCCTACTACTTTTCGAACATGTTGAATAGAGAAACTGGAAATTGTGATGTATCCTTTTGTATGTGGGGACGGCGTGGCGCGGTTGGGAGAGTGGCCGTGCCAGCAACCTCAGGGTTCCTGGTTCAATCCCCACCTTCTACCAACCTCGTCACGTCCGTTGTGTCCTTGGGCTACGTCAGTAGAAGCATTTAAGTCCCAACTATTTTGTATACTCTAGCCTTTAAATAGACCCTCCTTTTAGACCAGTTGATCTGCCGTTTCTTTTCTTTTCTCCTCTGCCCCCCTCTCCCTTGTGGATGGGTGGGCACAGGTCCGGTGGCCATGGATGAAGTGCTGGCTGTCCAGAGTCGGGACCCGGGGTGGACCGCTCGCCTGTGCATCGGTTGGGGACATCTCTGCGCTGCTGACCCATCTCCGCTCGGGATGGTCTCCTGCTGGCCCCACTATAGACTGGACTCTCACTATTATGTTAGATCCACTATGGACTGGACTTTCCCAATATTATGCTAGACCCACTCGACGTCCATTGCATCCGGTCCCCCCTAGTTACCCACATCTGCGGTCCTCTCCAAGGTTTCTCATAGTCATTCACATTGACATCCCACTGGGTTGTGAGTTTTTCCTTGCCCTTATGTGGGCTCTGAACAGAGGATGTCGTTGTGGCTTGTGCAGCCCTTTGAGACACTTGTGATTTAGGGCTATATAAATAAACATTGATTGATTGATTGAAACATTGACTTCACCCTTGCTCCTGATGGGTCGTGGTTAGCGCCTTGCATGGCAGCTCCCGCCATCAGTGCGTGAATGGGTGAATGTGGAAATAGTGTCAAAGCGCTTTGAGTACCTTAAAGGTAGAAAAGCGCTATACAAGTATAACCCATTTACCATTTATGCATGTTCGAAATAAACTCAAACTCAAAGTATTCACACTTGTGGACTCAGAATAACCTGAAATACAAAAAAACAAGCATCCACAAGAACTGTGTTTAACCATACTCAGTCAATTATATGTTGGACTTGAATTTATTTCGGTGTTTATGGGGGAGTGTTGTCATCATCTCTCCCGTCTTCCTGACCCACTCGTACCTGGTTTTGTCCGACCTCTCCCGTCTTTGTCCGACCAGTCGGTTCTTTCCCTGCACTTTTGCGGCCACTTAACTAGACACTCGGCCTCCGATCAAGCCGCTCATCCGTCAGACTGTCCTCACGTGGTCACGTTGACATTCGAACCGTGTCTTTAAGTTGCAACAACTGCTGCTTTTTCGGAGTCTCGAGGCTTCGGTACTGTCAGCGAACTTGGGGACTAACGCCGCTGTTTTTGAAAAGACACAGTAAAAAAAAAATGTAAAAAATAAAACCAAATCTAAAGACAGTATAAAATATGGGAACATGCTTGCCTCTGCTTGACAGATCATAAAAGATGATTTATGTGCATGGGTTGTGCGGTTGCAGCAACACTTTTTACAAGCTGACAACTGCCAGGCAGGGTCTTCCAAAACATCCTCGCATGTTTAAATTTAGAAACTGCAGACTGAATAACTCCCAAGAGTTACTGTACACTTTATTATCAGAGTATATGTGCAATGACTAAATTGTCCCCCTTTTACAAATTAGTATACAAACCGATTGTCCAAGGTACAGCATAGGCGCCGATCTACATTTCTGCCGGTGGCTGCTCGATGTGTGTGTATTAGTCAGTGTTGGGTTAGTTACTGAAAACCAGTAACTAGTTACAGTTACGAGTTACTTTATTTCAAAAGTAACTCGTATATATAAATAGATATACCGGTCCCCAGACACATTTTTTTATAAATTTGGCCTGTTTCGCAGGTATAATAAACATATAAAAATCCCCTGAAGAGCAGGGAAACCTGCAAAATAGGTTTGTAGGGATGAAATAGCCTCTGGGTTTTTTCCTGAACTTATGTGTATATATATAGATAGCAGTGGCGTGCGGTGAGGTTAATGTCTGGTGAGGCACTGCATCATCACAGTCAGATTTACAAACATATGAACCCTAAATAGTATCTTATTCACCATGTGATTGGCAGCAGTTAACGGGTGATGTTTAAAAGCTCATACCAGCATTCTTTACACAACTGTAGCACACAAAAAAGCACATTTAATAAAAAAAAACATTATTATGGTCTTACCTTTCTTGCTGGACATCCACACAGCCAGCCTTTGCGTGTGTACCACGCCGTTTGAAAAGAACGGGTCTTCTGTCCCGAAGTCAAAAGCAAACCTTTTAGCTCCGGCGTTGGTCTACCTTTAATTATTACCTCCTGCTTCGATTGAAAGTCCAGTTTACAAAACGGTTTTATTTTACATATGTAATCCTCCATGTTTTTAATAAAAGTCCAGGCGAGAGGAAATAAACAATCGCTTGCAAACTTCTTTTTTTTTTGGCTTCTGCGGCCGAGGAATGATCTCTGGGATCACTACCGCCCTCTACCACCAGGAGGCCGGATTACTGCGAGCCTCAACCAGTACGTCTTTTGCAGCAGATTTATGAATGCTCAGCACAAGAAATACGTTACACACATACAGTATTTGACAAAATACACTGTACATTATATACCTCAGCTAACTAAACTATGCCATAGTTTAGTTAGCTGATATAATTCATATAGCAATACAGTCTCACTGCACAGCAGCTCAGCAGTTAGCCGAGTCATTGTGCACAATCCATGTTGAGGCACAAATCAGTGACGTGCCTCAACTGGCTGCTGATCACCGCACCGTCTCATCTCAGTATTTGAACGGCAAATGTGAAAATAAAAATAAAAATAATCTAAAACTGGTGAAGTTAAATGGAAAATAACTTTAGTATAATCACTGGATACATATAATAATTTTTTTTTTTTTTTCTTTTTACATTTTTTTTCTTTCCATGATGGCAGGTGAGGCCCCGCCTTCCCTGCCTCTAGTGACTGCACGCCACTGATAGATAGATAGATAAATAGATATACCGATCCCCAGACACATTTTTTTCTAAGTTTGGCCCCCCGAGGCAAAATAATTGCCCAGGCCTGAGTTAGATTATCTACCAAGATATAGTCTTCAAACAGTGTTCTTTGTGTTTTATTAAAGAGCATTAACAAAAAAGTATACCGCTCCATCTTCCATGTTAGCGAGGACGAGAGCAACGGACTGATGCAGATGCCTCATCCATTCCCAGGACTATTATACTGGAAAGTGGAGAAAATGTTCTCACAGAAAGAACCAGAGCATGTGTTCATAACGCGAGTCTTTCAAACCCGTGCCAAAATCAATTCCCATCAAAGGTCCACATGGAATTGTATCCGACCATCCCATGGAGATGAGTTCAGTGTATTTTGGAGAGGAAACCACTGAACAACAGTTTTTATATCCACAACAGTAGACATCACACAGCCCTTGTGTCAAGTGTGCTGAAGGGAGGGAGGCAGGCTGTGGGGCTAAAAGGCTAAAGAAACATCGGAAACAGGGCAGGGCCGCTAATGACTAACTGCAACACAGGTGAAACCACCAAATATGCAGCCATAGATTGACGTGAGAGTGACGGCAATATAAACAGAAAACAAGTCCAAAGTACAAAAGCAGCCCAACCTTCCTTTCTGTAGTTGCTGTATTTCAACCCGACAAGGTCAATGCGAGGTTCTTCAAGGGGTACAGAATGCGCTTAGAAAGGGCTTGACATTTAAAAATGGTGCAAAAGTAAACACTTGTTCGGAACTTCAATGGAAAAGTTGGACTTTGGACAAGAGCTCTGGGACGTCAGTGGAAGCCTGAGAGTGGGCGATGGCTCCGTTTCCCTTCCTCTGCTCATCTACATCTTCTCCCCACAGCGAGGTCGGAAGCATGTCAACACGTCTCAACTGTTTCGGACGATTCTAAGACATTTCTTGAATAGGAACTGCACTGGCAAAAGAAATCATGCGATAGCACCTCTGTAATGTTTTTGCTATATACAGTCGTGGTCAAAAGTGTGCATACACTTGTAAAGAACATAATGTCGTGGCTGTCTTGAGTTTCCAATCATTTCTACAACTCTTATTTTTTTTGTGATAGAGTGATTGGAGCACATACTTGTTGGTAAGCAGTTCATCTTCTGTACATTCAGCTTCAAAAAGATAAGGTTGTGAATCCTCATTTTTCCAGACATTGTCATCTCCATTGTCTGTTACCGAGTCTGCCATGATTACAACCCACTCGCGTTTGTTGCCAGAAGTGGGACGTGCGTTGCTATGGAAACAGAAGTAAATTAGTTCCGGCAAATGCTTAAAATGACCAAAATACAGTAAATATTGTGCATATTACGTATTGTTATTAACCTGTCTGTTACTACATTATATATACAGTCGTGGTCAAAAGTGTACATAGACTTGTAAAGAACATAATGTCATGGCAGTCTTGAGTTTCCAATCATTTCTACAACTCTTATTTTTTTGTGATAGAGTGATTGGAGCACATACTTGTTGGTAAGCAGTTCATCCTCTGTACATTCAGCTTCAAAAAGATAAGGTTGTGAATCCTCATTTGTACAGACATTGTCATCTCCATTGTCTGTTACCGAGTCTGCCATGATTACAACACACTCGCGTTTGTTGCCAGAAGTGGGACGTGCGTTGCTATGGAAACAGAAGTAAATTAGTTCCGGCAATGCTTAAAATGACCAAAATACAGTAAATATTGTGCATATTACATATTGTTATTAACCTGTCTGTTACTACATTATATATACAGTCGTGGTCAAAAGTGTACATACACTTGTAAAGAACATAATGTCATGGCTGTCTTGAGTTTCCAATCATTTCTACAACTCTTATTTTTTGTGATAGAGTGATTGGAGCACATACTTGTTGGTAAGCAGTTCATCCTCTGTACATTCAGCTTCAAAAAGATAAGGTTGTGAATCCTCATTTTTCCAGACATTGTCATCTTCATTGTCTGTTACCGAGTCTGCCATGATTCCAACCCACTCGCGTTTGTTGCCAGAAGTGGGACGTGTGTTGCTAAGGAAACAGAAGTAAATTAGTTCCGGCAATGCTTAAAATGACCAAAATACGGTAAATATTGTGCATATTACATATTGTTATTAACCTGTCTGTTACTACATTATATATACAGTCGTGGTCAAAAGTGTACATAGACTTGTAAAGAACATAATGTTGTGGCTGTCTTGAGTTTCCAATCATTTCTACAACTCTTATTTTTTTGTGATAGAGTGATTGGAGCACATACTTGTTGGTAAGCAGTTCATCCTCTGTACATTCAGCTTCAAAAAGATAAGGTTGTGAATCCTCATTTGTCCAGACATTGTCATCTCCATTGTCTGTTACCGAGTCTGCCATGATTACAACACACTCGCGTTTGTTGCCAGAAGTGGGACGTGCGTTGCTATGGAAACAGAAGTAAATTAGTTCCGGCGATGCTTAAAATGACCAAAATACGGTAAATATCGTGCATATTACATATTGTTATTAACCTCGTCGTGGTCAAAAGTGTACATACACTTGTAAAGAACATAATGTCATGGCTGTCTTGAGTTTCCAATAATTTCTACAACTCTTATTTTTTGTGATAGAGGGATTGGAGCACATACTTGTTGGTAAGCAGTTCATCCTCTGTACATTCAGCTTCAAAAAGATAAGGTTGTGAATCCTCATTTTTCCAGACATTGTCATCTTCATTGTCTGTTACCGAGTCTGCCATGATTACAACCCACTCGCGTTTGTTGCCAGAAGTGGGACGTGCGTTGCTATGGAAACAGAAGTAAATTAGTTCCGGCAATGCTTAAAATGACCAAAATACAGTAAATATTGTGCATATTACATATTGTTATTAACCTGTCTGTTACTACATTATATATACAGTCGTGGTCAAAAGTGTACATACACTTGTAAAGAACATAATGTCATGGCTGTCTTGAGTTTCCAATAATTTCTACAACTCTTATTTTTTGTGATAGAGGGATTGGAGCACATACTTGTTGGTAAGCAGTTCATCCTCTGTATATTCAGCTTCAAAAAGATAAGGTTGTGAATCCTCATTTTTTCCAGACATTGTCATCTCCATTGTCTGTTACCGAGTCTGCCATGATTACAACACACTCGCGTTTGTTGCCAGAAGTGGGACGTGCGTTGCTATGGAAACAGAAGTAAATTAGTTCCGGCAATGCTTAAAATGACCAAAATACGGTAAATATCGTGCATATTACATATTGTTATTAACCTCGTCGTGGTCAAAAGTGTACATACACTTGTAAAGAACATAATGTCATGGCTGTCTTGAGTTTCCAATAATTTCTACAACTCTTATTTTTTTGTGATAGAGGGATTGGAGCACATACTTGTTGGTAAGCAGTTCATCCTCTGTACATTCAGCTTCAAAAAGATAAGGTTGTGAATCCTCATTTTTCCAGACACTGTCATCTTCATTTTCTGTTACCGAGTCTGCCATGATTACAACCCGCTCGCGTTTTTTTTTGCAAGAAGTGGGACGTGCGTTGCTATGGAAACAGAAGTAAATTTGTTCCGGCAAATGCTTAAAATGACCAAAATACAGTAAATATTGTGCATATTACATATTGTTATTAACCTGTCTGTTACTACATTATATATACAGTCGTGGTCAAAAGTGTACATACACTTGTAAAGAACATAATGTCATGGCTGTCTTGAGTTTCCAATCATTTCTACAACTCTTATTTTTTGTGATAGAGTGATTGGAGCACATACTTGTTGGTAAGCAGTTCATCTTCTGTACATTCAGCTTCAAAAAGATAAGGTTGTGAATCCTCATTTTTCCAGACATTGTCATCTCCATTGTCTGTTACCGAGTCTGCCATGATTACAACCCACTCGCGTTTGTTGCCAGAAGTGGGACGTGCGTTGCTATGGAAACAGAAGTAAATTAGTTCCGGCAAATGCTTAAAATGACCAAAATACAGTAAATATTGTGCATATTACGTATTGTTATTAACCTGTCTGTTACTACATTATATATACAGTCGTGGTCAAAAGTGTACATAGACTTGTAAAGAACATAATGTCATGGCAGTCTTGAGTTTCCAATCATTTCTACAACTCTTATTTTTTTGTGATAGAGTGATTGGAGCACATACTTGTTGGTAAGCAGTTCATCCTCTGTACATTCAGCTTCAAAAAGATAAGGTTGTGAATCCTCATTTGTACAGACATTGTCATCTCCATTGTCTGTTACCGAGTCTGCCATGATTACAACACACTCGCGTTTGTTGCCAGAAGTGGGACGTGCGTTGCTATGGAAACAGAAGTAAATTAGTTCCGGCAATGCTTAAAATGACCAAAATACAGTAAATATTGTGCATATTACATATTGTTATTAACCTGTCTGTTACTACATTATATATACAGTCGTGGTCAAAAGTGTACATACACTTGTAAAGAACATAATGTCATGGCTGTCTTGAGTTTCCAATCATTTCTACAACTCTTATTTTTTGTGATAGAGTGATTGGAGCACATACTTGTTGGTAAGCAGTTCATCCTCTGTACATTCAGCTTCAAAAAGATAAGGTTGTGAATCCTCATTTTTCCAGACATTGTCATCTTCATTGTCTGTTACCGAGTCTGCCATGATTCCAACCCACTCGCGTTTGTTGCCAGAAGTGGGACGTGTGTTGCTAAGGAAACAGAAGTAAATTAGTTCCGGCAATGCTTAAAATGACCAAAATACGGTAAATATTGTGCATATTACATATTGTTATTAACCTGTCTGTTACTACATTATATATACAGTCGTGGTCAAAAGTGTACATAGACTTGTAAAGAACATAATGTTGTGGCTGTCTTGAGTTTCCAATCATTTCTACAACTCTTATTTTTTTGTGATAGAGTGATTGGAGCACATACTTGTTGGTAAGCAGTTCATCCTCTGTACATTCAGCTTCAAAAAGATAAGGTTGTGAATCCTCATTTGTCCAGACATTGTCATCTCCATTGTCTGTTACCGAGTCTGCCATGATTACAACACACTCGCGTTTGTTGCCAGAAGTGGGACGTGCGTTGCTATGGAAACAGAAGTAAATTAGTTCCGGCGATGCTTAAAATGACCAAAATACGGTAAATATCGTGCATATTACATATTGTTATTAACCTCGTCGTGGTCAAAAGTGTACATACACTTGTAAAGAACATAATGTCATGGCTGTCTTGAGTTTCCAATAATTTCTACAACTCTTATTTTTTGTGATAGAGGGATTGGAGCACATACTTGTTGGTAAGCAGTTCATCCTCTGTACATTCAGCTTCAAAAAGATAAGGTTGTGAATCCTCATTTTTCCAGACATTGTCATCTTCATTGTCTGTTACCGAGTCTGCCATGATTACAACCCACTCGCGTTTGTTGCCAGAAGTGGGACGTGCGTTGCTATGGAAACAGAAGTAAATTAGTTCCGGCAATGCTTAAAATGACCAAAATACAGTAAATATTGTGCATATTACATATTGTTATTAACCTGTCTGTTACTACATTATATATACAGTCGTGGTCAAAAGTGTACATACACTTGTAAAGAACATAATGTCATGGCTGTCTTGAGTTTCCAATAATTTCTACAACTCTTATTTTTTGTGATAGAGGGATTGGAGCACATACTTGTTGGTAAGCAGTTCATCCTCTGTATATTCAGCTTCAAAAAGATAAGGTTGTGAATCCTCATTTTTTCCAGACATTGTCATCTCCATTGTCTGTTACCGAGTCTGCCATGATTACAACACACTCGCGTTTGTTGCCAGAAGTGGGACGTGCGTTGCTATGGAAACAGAAGTAAATTAGTTCCGGCAATGCTTAAAATGACCAAAATACGGTAAATATCGTGCATATTACATATTGTTATTAACCTCGTCGTGGTCAAAAGTGTACATACACTTGTAAAGAACATAATGTCATGGCTGTCTTGAGTTTCCAATAATTTCTACAACTCTTATTTTTTTGTGATAGAGGGATTGGAGCACATACTTGTTGGTAAGCAGTTCATCCTCTGTACATTCAGCTTCAAAAAGATAAGGTTGTGAATCCTCATTTTTCCAGACACTGTCATCTTCATTTTCTGTTACCGAGTCTGCCATGATTACAACCCGCTCGCGTTTTTTTTTGCAAGAAGTGGGACGTGCGTTGCTATGGAAACAGAAGTAAATTTGTTCCGGCAAATGCTTAAAATGACCAAAATACAGTAAATATTGTGCATATTACATATTGTTATTAACCTGTCTGTTACTACATTATATATACAGTCGTGGTCAAAAGTGTACATACACTTGTAAAGAACATAATGTCATGGCTGTCTTGAGTTTCCAATCATTTCTACAACTCTTATTTTTTGTGATAGAGGGATTGGAGCACATACTTGTTGGTAAGCAGTTCATCCTCTGTACATTCAGCTTCAAAAAGATAAGGTTGTGAATCCTCATTTGTACAGACATTGTCATCTCCATTGTCTGTTACCGAGTCTGCCATGATTACAACCCATTCGCGTTTGTTGCCAGAAGTGGGACGTGCGTTGCTATGGAAACAGAAGTAAATTTGTTCCGGGCAATGCTTAAAATGACCAAAATACAGTAAATATTGTGCATATTACATATTGTTATTAACCTCGTCGTGGTCAAAAGTGTACATACACTTGTAAAGACCATAACGTCATGGCTGTCTTGAGTTTCCAATAATTTCTACAACTCTTATTTTTTTGTGATAGAGTGATTGGAGCACATACTTGTTGGTAAGCAGTTCATCCTCTGTACATTCAGCTTCAAAAAGATAAGGTTGTGAATACTCATTTTTCCAGACATTGTCATCTTCATTGTCTGTTACCGAGTCTGCCATGATTACAACCCACTCGCGTTTGTTGCCAGAAGTGGGATGTGCGTTGCTAAGGAAACATAAGTAAATTAGTTTTGCCAATGCTTAAAATGACCAAAATACGGTAAATACCGTGCATATTACATATTGTTATTAACCTCGTCGTGGTCAAAAGTGTACATACACTTGTAAAGAACAAAATGTCGTGGCTGTCTTGAGTTTCCAATCATTTCTACAACTCTTATTTTTTTGTGATAGAGTGATTGGAGCACATACTTGTTGGTAAGCAGTTCGTCCTCTGTACATTCAGCTTCAAAAAGATAAGGTTGTGAATCCTCATTTTTCCAGACATTGTCATTTTCATTGTCTGTTACCGAGTCTGCCATGATTACAACACACTCGCGTTTGTTGCCAGAAGTGGGACGTGCGTTGCTATGGAAACAGAAGTAAATTAGTTCCGGTAATGCTTAAACTGACCAAAATACGGTAAATACCGTGCATATTACATATTGTTATTAACCTTGTTGTGGTCAAAAGTGTACATACACTTGTAAAGAACATAATGTCATGGCTGTCTTGAGTTTCCAATAATTTCTACAACTCTTATTTTTTTGTGATAGAGGGATTGGAGCACATACTTGTTGGTAAGCAGTTCATCCTCTGTACATTCAGCTTCAAAAAGATAAGGTTGTGAATCCTCATTTGTACAGACATTGTCATCTCCATTGTCTGTTACCGAGTCTGCCATGATTACAACCCACTCGCGTTTGTTGCCAGAAGTGGGACGTGCGTTGCTATGGAAACAGAAGTAAATTAGTTCCGGCAATGCGTAAAATGACCAAAATACGGTAAATATCGTGCATATTACATATTGTTATTAACCTCGTCGTGGTCAAAAGTGTACATACACTTGTAAAGAACATAATGTCATGGCTGTCTTGAGTTTCCAATCATTTCTACAACTCTTATTTTTTTGTGATAGAGTGATTGGAGCACATACTTGTTGGTAAGCAGTTCATCCTCTGTACATTCAGCTTCAAAAAGATAAGGTTGTGAATCCTCATTTTTCTAGACATTGTCATCTTCATTGTCTGTTACCGAGTCTGCCATGATTACAACACACTCGCGTTTGTTGCCAGAAGTGGGACGTGCGTTGCTATGGAAACAGAAGTAAATTAGTTCCGGCAAATGCTTGAAATGACCAAAATACAGTAAATATTGTGCATATTACATATTGTTATTAACCTGTCTGTTACTACATTATATATACAGTCGTGGTCAAAAGTGTACATACACTTGTAAAGAACATAATGTCATGGCTGTCTTGAGTTTCCAATAATTTGTACAACTCTTATTTTTTTTGATAGAGTGATTGGAGCACATACTTGTTAGTAAGCAGTTCGTCCTCTGTACATTCAGCTTCAAAAAGATAAGGTTGTGAATCCTCATTTTTCCAGACATTGTCATCTTCATTGTCTGTTACCGAGTCTGCCATGATTACAACCCACTCGCGTTTGTTGCCAGAAGTGGGACGTGCGTTGCTATGGAAACAGAAGTAAATTTGTTCCGGCAATGCTTAAAATGACCAAAATACGGTAAATATCGTGCATATTACATATTGTTATTAACCTGTCTGTTACTACATTATATATACAGTCGTGGTCAAAAGTGTACATACACTTGTAAAGAACATAATGTCATGGCTGTCTTGAGTTTCCAATCATTTCTACAACTCTTATTTTTCTGTGATAGAGTGATTGGAGCACATACTTGTTGGTAAGTAGTTCGTCCTCTGTACATTCAGCTTCAAAAAGATAAGGTTGTGAATCCTCATTTTTCCAGACATTGCCATCTCCATTGTCTGTTACCGAGTCTGCCATGATTACAACCCACTCGCGTTTGTTGCCAGAAGTGGGACGTGCGTTGCTATGGAAACAGAAGTTAATTAGTTCCGGCAAATGCTTAAAATGACCAAAATACAGTAAATATTGTGCATATTACATATTGTTATTAACCTGTCTGTTACTACATTATATATACAGTCGTGGTCAAAAGTGTACATACACTTGTAAAGAACATAATGTCATGGCTGTCTTGAGTTTCCAATAATTTCTACAACTCTTATTTGTTTGTGATAGAGTGATTGGAGCACATACTTGTTGGTAAGCAGTTCGTCCTCTGTACATTCAGCTTCAAAAAGATAAGGTTGTGAATCCTCATTTTTCCAGACATTGTCATCTTCATTGTCTGTTACCGAGTCTGCCATGATTACAACACACTCGCATTTGTTGCCAGAAGTGGGACGTGCGTTGCTATGGAAACAGAAGTAAATTAGTTCCGGCAATGCTTAAAATGACCAAAATACGGTAAATACCGTGCATATTACATATTGTTATTAACCTCGTCGTGGTCAAAAGTGTACATACACTTGTAAAGAACATAATGTCATGGCTGTCTTGAGTTTCCAATCATTTCTACAACTCTTATTTTTTTGTGATAGAGGGATTGGAGCACATACTTGTTGGTAAGCAGTTCATCCTCTGTACATTCAGCTTCAAAAAGATAAGGTTGTGAATCCTCATTTTTCCAGACATTGTCATCTTCATTGTCTGTTACCGAGTCTGCCATGATTACAACACACTCGCGTTTGTTGCCAGAAGTGGGACGTGCGTTGCTATGGAAACAGAAGTAAATTAGTTACGGCAATGCTTAAAATGACCAAAATACGGTAAATATCGTGCATATTACATATTGTTATTAACCTCGTCATGGTCAAAAGTGTACATACACTTGTAAAGAACATAATGTCATGGCTGTCTTGAGTTTCCAATAATTTCTACAACTCTTATTTTTTTGTGATAGAGTGATTGGAGCACATACTTGTTGGTATGCAGTTCATCCTCTGTACATTCAGCTTCAAAAAGATAAGGTTGTGAATCCTCATTTGTACAGACATTGTCATCTCCATTGTCTGTTACCGAGTCTGCCATGATTACAACACACTCGCGTTTGTTGCCAGAAGTGGGACGTGCGTTGCTATGGAAACAGAAGTACATTAGTTCCGGCAATGCGTAAAATGACCAAAATACGGTAAATATCGTGCATATTACATATTGTTATTAACCTCGTCGTGGTCAAAAGTGTACATAGACTTGTAAAGAACATAATGTTGTGGCTGTCTTGAGTTTCCAATCATTTCTACAACTCTTATTTTTTTGTGATAGAGTGATTGGAGCACATACTTGTTGGTAAGCAGTTCATCCTCTGTACATTCAGCTTCAAAAAGATAAGGTTGTGAATCCTCATTTTTCCAGACATTGTCATCTTCATTGTCTGTTACCGAGTCTGCCATGATTACAACCCACTCGCGTTTGTTGCCAGAAGTGGGACGTGCGCTGCTATGGAAACAGAAGTAAATTAGTTCCGGTAATGCTTAAACTGACCAAAATACGGTAAATATCGTGCATATTACATATTGTTATTAACCTGTCTGTTACTACATTATATATACAGTTGTGGTCAAAAGTGTACATACACTTGTAAAGAACATAATGTCATGGCTGTCTTGAGTTTCCAATCATTTCTACAACTCTTATTTTTTTGTGATAGAGTGATTGGAGCACATACTTGTTGGTAAGCAGTTCGTCCTCTGTACATTCAGCTTCAAAAAGATAAGGTTGTGAATCCTCATTTGTACAGACATTGTCATCTCCATTGTCTGTTACCGAGTCTGCCATGATTACAACACACCCGCGTTTGTTGCCAGAAGTGGGACGTGCGTTGCTATGGAAACAGAAGTAAATTAGTTCCGGCAATGCGTAAAATGACCAAAATACGGTAAATATCGTGCATATTACATACTGTTATTAACCTTGTTGTGGTCAAAAGTGTACATACACTTGTAAAGAACATAATGTCATGGCTGTCTTGAGTTTCCAATCATTTCTACAACTCTTATCTTTTTGTGATAGAGGGATTGGAGCACATACTTGTTGGTAAGCAGTTCATCCTCTGTACATTCAGCTTCAAAAAGATAAGGTTGTGAATCCTCATTTGTCCAGACATTGTCATCTCCATTGTCTGTTACCGAGTCTGCCATGATTACAACACACTCGCGTTTGTTGCCAGAAGTGGGACGTGCGTTGCTATGGAAACAGAAGTAAATTAGTTCCGGCAAATGCTTAAAATGACCAAAATACAGTAAATATTGTGCATATTACATATTTTTATTAACCTGTCTGTTACTACATTATATATACAGTCGTGGTCAAAAGTGTACATACACTTGTAAAGAACATAATGTCGTGGCTGTCTTGAGTTTCCAATCATTTCTACAACTCTTATTTTTTTGTGATACAGTTATTGGAGCACATACTTGTTGGTAAGCAGTTCATCCTCTGTACATTCAGCTTCAAAAAGATAAGGTTGTGAATCCTCATTTGTACAGACATTGTCATCTCCATTGTCTGTTACCGAGTCTGCCATGATTACAACCCACTCGCGTTTGTTGCCAGAAGTGGGACGTGCGTTGCTATGGAAACAGAAGTAAATTAGTTCCGGCAAATGCTTAAAATGACCAAAATACAGTAAATATTGTGCATATTACATATTGTTATTAACCTGTCTGTTACTACATTATATATACAGTCGTGGTCAAAACTGTACATACACTTGTAAAGAACATAATGTCATGGCTGTCTTGAGTTTCCAATAATTTCTACAACTCTTATTTTTTGTGAAAGAGTGATTGGAGCACATTCTTGTTAGTAAGCAGTTCATCCTCTGTACATTCAGCTTCAAAAAGATAAGGTTGTGAATCCTCATTTGTCCAGACATTGTCATCTCCTTTGTCTGTTACCGAGTCTGCCATTATTACAACACACGCGCGTTTGTTGCCAGAAGTGGGACGTGCGTTGCTATGGAAACAGAAGTAAATTAGTTCGGGCAATGCTTAAAATGACCAAAATACGGTAAATATCGTGCATATTACATACTGTTATTAACCTTGTTGTGGTCAAAAGTGTACATACACTTGTAAAGAACATAATGTCATGGCTGTCTTGAGTTTCCAATAATTTCTACAACTCTTATTTTTTTGTGATAGAGGGATTGGAGCACATACTTGTTGGTAAGCAGTTCATCCTCTGTACATTCAGCTTCAAAAAGATAAGGTTGTGAATCCTCATTTGTACAGACATTGTCATCTTCATTGTCTGTTACCGAGTCTGCCATGATTACAACCCACTCGCGTTTGTTGCCAGAAGTGGGACGTGCGATGCTATGGAAACAGAAGTAAATTTGTTCCGGCAATGCTTAAAATTACCAAAATACGGTAAATACCATGCATATTACATATTGTTATTAACCTGTCTGTTACTACATTATATATACAGTCGTGGTCAAAAGTGTACATACACTTGTAAAGAACATAATGTCGTGGCTGTCTTGAGTTTCCAATAATTTCTACAACTCTTATTTTTTTGTGATAGAGTGATTGGAGCACATACTTGTTAGTAAGCAGTTCATCCTCTGTACATTCAGCTTCAAAAAGATAAGGTTGTGAATCCTCATTTTTCCAGACATTGTCATCTTCATTGTCTGTTACCGAGTCTGCCATGATTACAACCCACTCGCGTTTGTTGCCAGAAGTGGGACGTGTGTTGCTAAGGAAACAGAAGTAAATTAGTTCCGGCAATGCTTAAAATGACCAAAATACAGTAAATATTGTGCATATTACATATTGTTATTAACCTGTCTGTTACTACATTATATATACAGTCGAGGTCAAAAGTGTACATACACTTGTAAAGAACATAATGTCATGGCTGTCTTGAGTTTCCAATAATTTCTACAGCTCTTATTTTTTTGTGATAGAGTGATTGGAGCACATACTTGTTGGTAAGCAGTTCATCCTCTGTACATTCAGCTTCAAAAAGATAAGGTTGTGAATCCTCATTTTTCCAGACATTGTCATCTTCATTGTCTGTTACCGAGTCTGCCATGATTACAACCCACTCGCGTTTGTTGCCAGAAGTGGGACGTGCGTTGCTATGGAAACAGAAGTAAATTTGTTCCGGCAATGCTTAAAATGACCAAAATACAGTAAATATTGTGAATATTACATATTGTTATTAACCTGTCTGTCCAATCATTTCTACAACTCTTATTCTTTTGTGATAGAGTGATTGGAGCACATACTTGTTGGTCACCAAAAAACATTCATGAAGTTTGGTTCTTTTATGAATTTATTATGGGTCTACTGAAAATGTGACCAAATCTGCTGGGTCAAAAGTATACATACAGCAATGTTAATATTTGGTTACATGTTTCACTGCAATAAGGCACTTTTGGTAGTGTGGAGAATGCATATATTTTTAAGAGTTCTTTCTTTATTCATAGTCATGTTTAAAGCAGCTAATATTTTCCCATGTGTACTCTTTTTGCTTGTATCTTATGTCCGCAAGTAAACTCTGTGCTTTACCTTGAAGCGTTGGAATGTGTGAGTATAGCATACTCCCTTTTTACCTCATCAGTATAAGAACAAAGAGGCTGTATTCCTTTTTGGGCAGGGTGGGGGCTGTTTTTTCGTATTCAATAAGTTGTCTCTTCCCGTTTGATTTTCAGACCTCTTCTAGATGCTGGTATTAACAGACTGTAGGACTGGTCTCCTAAAGCTTTAGTAAAACTTGAAAATATTCCCATTCTGTCTTGATGGTCCTTCTTACTCAACATATATGTCATCAGAAAGAACTTGGGATTGACCAGTGACTTTAATTCCCTGAGAGCAAGACTGGTCAGACGCAACAGTAGCCATCCACAAGCTTCTGGTTGAATTGTTGACCACTCCTCTTGACAAAGTTGGTGCAGTTCAGCTAAATTTGTTGGTTTTCTGACATGGACTTGTTTCTTCAGCATTGTCCACACGTTTAAGTCAGGACTTTGGGAAGGCCATTCTAAAACCTTAAGTCTAGCCTGATTTAGCCATTGCTTTACCACTTTTGAAGTGTGTTTGGGGTCATTGTCCTGTTGGAACACCCAACTGCGCCCAAGACCCAACCTCCGGGCTGATGATTTTAGGTTGTCCTGAAGAATTTGGAGGTAATCCTCCTTTTTCATTGTCCCATTTGTAGCACCAGTTCCATTGGCATAATACTAACACCACCATGCTTGACGGTGGGAATAGTGTTCCTGGGATTAAAGGCCTCACCTTTTCTCCTCCAAACATATTGCTGGGTATTGTGGCCAAACAGCTCAATTTTTGTTTCATCTGACATCACATGGACAAAGATAAGACTTTCTGGAGGAAATTTCTGTGGTCAGATGAAACAAAAATAAATAAAAATAAATTCATAAAAGAACCAAACTTCATGAATGTTTTTTGTGACCAACAAGTATGTGCTCCAATCACTATCACAAAAAAATAAGAGTTGTAGAAAATGATTGGAAACTCAAGACAGCCATGACATTATGTTCTTGAGAAGTGGATGTAAACTCTTGACCACGACTGTATGTAATAATAATGAATGATAGATAGCTTACATAACGATGGGATCAGTCAGAGTCCAGCTGCACAGTTCCAGCTGCAACATGGTTTGGTTCTGTTTGCTCGACTGCAACATATCCCATTGGGGCGTTTGAAAACAAAATATTTTGTTGACATGCTGTTAGAAATCAGCGGCCATAATCGTAAAGTGCAAAGCGTTGCTCTTTATGGACAAATTCGAAGCAAATTATTTGAATCATGTTTTCTTGGAATTTCCCTTAAAATGGAAGAGTATATCCCAGTAAAGATAAAAGCTATTTCTAAAGATCCCAGCTCTTAAGAGGACTTCCAAGGTGAGACCTGTTAAAAGTATAGAAAAGGACTTCCCAGCAGGCACAAGACATTGATACAACGTTGATTTTGCACATACATATACCGTATTTACCGGACCATAGGGCGCACCGGATTATAAGGCGCACTACCGATGAATGGTCTATTTAGTATCTTTTTTCATATATAAAGTGCACCGGATTATAGGGCGCATTAAAGGAGCCATATTATTATTATTATTTTCCAAACTGAAAATACTATCTTGTGGTCTACATAATATGTAATGGTAGTTCCGACCGGAACTCTCTAATAACTAAAGTTCCTTGGGTGAATAATGTGAACTCACAACACCGGTATGTTTTAGCGCAGGGGTCACCAACCTTTTTGAAACCAAGAGCTACTTCTTGGGTAGTGATTAATGCGAAGGGCTACCAGTTTGATACACTTAAATAAATTGCCAGAAATAGAGTTAAAGGTAAATTGAGCAAATTGGCTATGTTATTATTAATAATTAATGATATTTACACTTAATTAATCGGTTTAAAAGAGGAGAAAACACGAAAAAAATGACAATTAATTTTGAAACATAGTTTATCTTCAATTTCGACTCTTTAAAATTCAAAATTCAACCGAAAAAAAGGAGAAAAACTAGCTAATTCGAATCATTTTTGAAAAAATTAAAAAAATAATTTATGGAACATCATTAGTAATTTTTCCTGATTAAGATTCATTTTAGAATTTTGATGACATGTTTTGAAAAGGTTAAAATCCAATCTACACTTTGTTAGAATATATAACAAATTGGACCAAACAAAGACAAATCATTATTTCTTCTACATTTTCCAGAACAAAAATAGTAAAAGAAATTCAAAAGACTTTGAAATAAGATTTAAATTTGATTCTACAGATTTTCTAGATTTGCCAGAATAATTCTTTTGAATTTTAATCATAATAAGTTTGAAGAAATATTACACAAATATTCTTCGTGGAAAAAACAGAAGCTAAAATGAAGAATTAAATTAAAATGTATTTATTATTCTTTACAATAAAAATAAATTTACCTGAACATTGATTTAAATTGTCAGGAAAGAAGAGGAAGGAATTTAAAAGGTAAAAAGGTATATGTGTTTAAAAATCCTAAAATAATTTTTAAGGTTTTATTTTTTCTCTAAAATTGTCTTTCTGAAAGTTATAAGAAGCAAAGTAAAACATTAAAGAATTTATTTAAACAAGTGAAGACCAAGTCTTTAAAATATTTTCTTGGATTTTCAAATTCTATTTGAGTTTTGTCTCTCTTAGAATTAAAAATGTCAGGCAAAGAGAGACCAGCTTGCTAGTAAATAAATAAAATTGAAAAAATAGAGGCAGCTCTTTAAGTGCTGCTATTTGAGCTATTTTTAGAACAGGCCAGCGGGCTACTCATCTGGTCCTAACAGGCTACCTGGTGCCCGCGGGCACCGCGTTGGTGACCCCTGTTTTAGCGCTTTCATGGCGAGTTTACTGACAGATATAAGTAAGAACTTTACACTACTTTATATTAGAAATGGCAACAGTGGAGGATGAATGTCCCATAACGAGAAGATTGAGAAAAAGAAGAAGCTTATCGACTACGGTGTCGGTACCGACTACAAAGGCGGACGTGCGCAATTTTTCAGGATTTATGCAGATGTCAACAAATTATTTTGTTTTCAAACGTCCCAACGGGATATGTTGCAGTCAAGCAAACAGAACCAAACCATAGGAGTTTCCCTACATTCCTTGCTCAGAGTTCTCGTAGAATGTTTCTAGATTCACTCCTGAGCCAAGACTCGTTGCTAGGAATTTTTAGGTTAAGTTAAGAGCTATCTGAGAGAATTCTCAGAATCCTTAGAAATGCGGGCCCAGGAATCCAGCAGTAGTCAATTAGTGTACTCAAAGTATGCAAAGTGCCTACAGGGATAACGGTCTGTTTCGTTCACCTCGAAAGTTAAAAGTCTGAGCTGGGATTGACGTCACGACAGAGTTATGAGCGTTCCAGTTAAGAAGTCAGAAAGAAACCCGAAATTAGTGAAGTTGGCACGTTGTGTAAATGGTAAATAAAAACAGAATACAATGATTTGCGAATCCTTTACAACCTATATTCAATTGAATAGACTGCAAAGACAAGATACTTAATGTTTGGACTGGAAAACGTTGTTATTTTTTGCAAATATTAGAAACTGTGGACCAAAGAGGAAAAGAACCGTCCGGATTGTTCTAGGCGCAAAGTTGAAAAGCCAGAATCTGTGATGGTATGGGGGTGTATTAGTGCCCAAGGCATGGTTAACTTACACATCTGTGAAGGCGCCATTAATGCTGAAAGGTACATACAGGTTTTGGAGCAACATACGTTGCCATCCAAGCAACGTTATCATGGACGCCCCTGCTTATTTCAGCAAGAAAATGCCAAGCCACGTGTTACAACAGCGTGGCTTCATAGTAAAAGAGTGCGGGTACTTGACTGGCCTGCCTGTAGTCCAGACCTGTCTCCCATTGAAAATGTGTGGTGCATTATGAAGCCTAAAATACCACAACGGAGACCCCCGGACTGTTGAACAACTTAAGCTGTACATCAAGCAAGAATGGGAAATAATTCCACCTGAAAAGCTTCAAAAATGTGTCTCCTCAGTTCCCAAACGTTTACTGAGTGTTGTTAAAAGGAAAGGCCATGTAACACAGTGACTACTTTTTTGCAATGTGTTGCTGCCATTAAATTCTAAGTTAATGATTATTTGCAAAGAAAGATTAAGTTTCTCAGTTCGAACATTAAATATATTGTCTTTGCTGTATATCATACTTGCCAACCCTCCCGGATTTTCCGGGAGACTCCCGGAATTCAGCGCCTCTCTCGAAAACCTCCCGGAAAAAATGTTCTCCCGAAAATCTCCCGGAATTCAGCCGTAGCTGGAGGCCACGCCCCCTCCAGCTCCATGCGGACCTGAGTGGGGACAGCGGCGACAGTCTGTTTTCACGTCCGCTTTCCCACGATATAAACAGCGTGCCTGGCCAATCACATTATAACTGTAGAATGATCGAGGGCGAGTTCTTGGTTTCTTATATGGGTTTATTGTTAGGCAGTTTCATTAACGTCCTCCCAGCGCGGTAACAACAAACAACAACAGCAGTCACGTTTTCGTGTACCGTAAAGCAGTTTGTCTGCCGTAAACAGCAATGTTGTGACACTCTTAAACGAGACAATACTGCCATCTACTGGATAGCCTCCGGAACACTGAAATTCAAGTATTTATTTTATTTATATGTATAATAAAAAATAAAAAAAATAAAATAAAAAAATAAAAATATATGTATATATATATATATATAGCTAGAATTCACTGAAAGTCAAGTATTTCATATATATATATATATATATATATGAAATATATATGAAATACTCGAGTTGGTGAATTCTAGCTTTAAATATACTCCTCCCCTCTTAACCACGCCCCAACCACACCCCCGCCCCGCCCCCGACCACGCCCCACCCCACCCCCCGGAATCAGAGGTCTCAAGGTTGGCAAGTATGCTGTATGTTCAAATGAATATAAGTTGAAAAGGATTTGCAAATCATTGTATTCTGTTTGTATTTACGAATTACACAACGTGCCAACTTCACTGGTTTTGGGTTTTGCATATGCGCTCCTTCTGCAACCTTCAAACATGCTGGATAAAGAGAAAGCACAACAACGCTAGTGCGCATAAACCACATGAACAAATGTCACTTAGACTACACTAAGTAATTAATTAAATGATTAATTACCGTATATCCACGTCCAACAATAAATCGTATATGACTGATTTAGTCAGACAAGCACTAGTCAGAAGTGCTAATTACGGATATTATAGAAACGTATATATCATTGTGTTGAGTCAGAGCAGCCGTCTTTGAAAGCCAACTTTAGTGGTGGTGAGCGCTCTCCATATTTTCGAGTAGGAATTCCAGTTGAAACTTGCAACTAATAACTGAGAAATTCTGACTTCCCACTTCAAATGGAACACATTGTAAATAGTAGACTCCAAGTTGTTTGTACAGGTATGTTCCAAAGGTTCCCCCAAGTCAAATGTCAAGGGTACCAAAGCAGCTCCTTATGACGGTGACACCCTAGTGACAAACGCAATACTCCACTTGCATTTGTTTAAGCTCATTTAAAGGGGTTCAATTATACAAAAACACATTTTCTTACCTCTCTGTACCTGTTTTTGTGTATTTGGGATCTGCATGAGTCCCGAAAATTTGAAATCAAACCAATCTTCCCTTCCTTCACACTTGCTCTAAACAAGCTGCTTGGAATTGATATAGCTAGCGACGAATGTGTCCGTAGTAAAAGTAAGTACCATTCCTGGGCCAATCTCACGTGAGAGGAAGGTTAATCATTCCTGCAAAACAGTCCATGCTAAACTGCATGCTGTCTTCTGATGCACCAAGCTGAGACTAACCCATACTTGCCAACCTTGAGACCTCCTATACCGGGTGGTGGGGGGGCGCGGTCGGGGTGGGGCGGGGGCGTGGTTGGGGACGTGGTCAAGGGCGTGGTTAATAGGGGAGTATATTTACAGCTATAATTCACCAACTCAAATATTTCATTTTTATATATATATATATATATATATATATATATATATATATATATATATATATATATATATATATATATATATATATATATATATATATATATATATATATATATATATATATATATGTGTATGAAATACTTGACTTTCAGTGAATTCTAGCTATATATATATGTATATATATTTATTTTATTATACATATAAATAAAATAAATACTTGAATTTCAGTGTTCCGGGGGCTATCCAGTAGATGGCAGTATTGTCCTGTTTAACTTCTCCTCCGTTCATGACTCGGCCACCGAAGTCTGTTCTACAAAATGTACAGGCAACATAATTACATACCCCTTCCCCTTCGAACTGTCCTGGATGAACTGAAATTCTTGTTTCCATTCGTTTTGGAACTTGCAAGCGTATTTCTTCATCTTGCTCATTGACGGCGTCGCCATGTCTGTAACTTCCTCGTTCTTCTGCTTCGTCTCCTTGTTGTGTGCGCAGTTGTGCACTCTACTCTCTAAAAGCCGTAGATGTTATGACGTCATTGGGCAGGCCAGCTGTTTATATTGTGGGAAAGCGGACGTGAGAACAGGCTGTCCCCACTCAGGTCCGCATTGAGCTGGAGGGGGCGTGGCCTCCAGCTCCGGCTGAATACCGGGAGTTTGTCGGGAGAAAATTTCTGCCGGGAGGTTATCGGGAGAGGCGCTGAATACCGGGAGTCTCCCGCTAAAAACGGGAGGGTTGGCAAGTATGGACTAACCTATGACTAAAAGAGAAAATATTCGCCTATGAAAGCATTTTTTCGACTGTCATCAGAGTGGATCTTGGTTATTACGGCAAAATTGCAACTCTTTTGGCATGAAAAATAATAAGTTCTTACAGAAGTATTATATTGTTATGTTTATGCACAACAGCGTAGCACTGAGTGAGTTGAAATTAGACCAGTGGCATGGATTTGTCATGTTATTTATATATATATATATATATATATATATATATATATATATATATATATATATATATATATATATATATATATATATATATATATATATATATATATATATATACAGTCGTGATCAAAAGTGTACATACACTTGTAAAGAACATAATGTCATGGCTGTCTTGAGTTTCCAATCATTTCTACAACTCTTATTTTTTTGTGATAGAGTGATTGGAGCACATACTTGTTGGTCACAAAAAACATTTGTGAAGTTTGGTTCTTTTATGAGTTTATTATGGGTCTACTGAAAATGTGACCAAATCTGCTGGGTCAAAAGTATACATACAGCAATGTTAATATTTGGTCACATGTCCCTTGGCAAGTTTCACTGCAATAATCCACAAGCTTCTGGTTGCATTTTTGACCACCCCTCTCGACAAAATTGGTGCAGTTCAGCTAAATTGGTTGGTTTTCTGACATGGACTTGTTTCTTCAGCATTGTCCACATGTTTAAGTCAGGACTTTGGAAAGGCCTTAATTCTGGCCTGATTTAGCCATTCCTTTACCACTTTTGACGTGTGTTTGGGGTCATTGTCCTGTTGGAACACCCAACTGCGCCCAAGACCCAACCTCCTGGCTGATGATTTTAGGTTGTCCTGGAAAATTTGGAGGTAATCCTCCTTTTTCATTGTCCCATTTGTAGCACCAATTCCATTGGCAGCAAAACAGGGCCAGAGCATAATGCTACCACCACCATGCTTGACGGTGGGAATGGTGTTCCTGGGATTAAAGGCCTCATCTTTTCTCCTCCAAACATATTGCTGGGTATTGTGGCCCATCCATCCATCCATCCATCCATTTTCTACAGCTTATTTCCTTCAGGGTCGCGGGGGGCACTGGAGCCTAACTCAGCTAAAATCGGGCGGAAGGCGGGGTACACCCTGGACAAGTCGCCGCCTCATCGCAGGGGGTATTGTGGCCAAACAGCTCAATTTTTGTTTCATCTGACATCCCATGGACAAAGATAAGACCTTCTGGAGGAAAGTTCTGTGGTCAGATGAACCAAAAATTGAGTTGTTTGGCCACAATACCCAGCAATATGTTTGGAGGAGAAAAGGCGAGACCTTTTATTGGAAACTCAAGACATTATGTTCTTTACAAGTGTATGTGAACTTTTGATCGTGACTGTATATATGTATATATATATATATATATATATATATATATATATATATATATATATATATATATATATATATATATATATATATATATCACCAAAATAATTCCGTAGCGCTGCTGCTCACTGCTCCCCTCAAGGGGATGGGTCAAATTCAGAGGGTAATTTCACCACACCTAGTGTGTGTGTGTGAGACTATCAGTGGTACTTTAACTTTAACTTTAACTTATTTAATTTCCCGCTGTAAACAATAGATCCGTTTTCAGTGCATACACTGCATGAACCGAAAGAAGCGGTAGCCTCGGACAATTCACGGAAACATTAATGAAACCCTAGGACAGGGGTCGGCAACCTTTACCACTCAAAGAGCCATTTTGGTAAGTTTCACAAATTAAAGAAAGTAATGGGAGCCACAAAAAAAAAATTTAAATTTAAAATGAAAAACACTGCATACAAAGCTTAAACGCTTTGTGCTATGTTAACCAGGGGTCTCCGACACACGCACCGGCACGCACTTTAATGTGGAAATTTGATGTTAGTGCAGCCCGCGAGTTTTGAATGAATGGCGCTTGATAGCGTCATACTAGCCAACCCTCTCCTTTTTCCCGGGAGACTCCCGAATATCAGAGCGTGATGACACTGCATTTGGCGCCCTCTACAGTCTGCCCTAACAGTGTACCTGCTCGACCACACGTAGAATGCAATTTCAGCTTGCTCACGTAAGTGACAGCAAGGCGTACTAACTCAGCAGCCACACATCTTACACTGACGGTACCAATACCCAGAATCCCATGCAGCCCTAACTCTTCCGCTCAACCAACGCACGGAGAGGGGTGGGGTGGGGGGGGGGGGGGGGGGGGGTTGATGTGTGGGGGGATTTGGTGGTAGCGGGGGTGTATAATGTAGACCGGAAGAGTTAGGGCTGCATGGGATTCTGGGTAATGGTTGTGTTGTGTTTATGTTGTGTTACGGTGGGATGTTCTCCAGAAATGTGTTTTTCATTCTTTTTTGGTGTGGGTTCACAGTGTGGCGCATATTTGTAACGTAACAATGTTAAAGTTGTTTGATACGGCTACCGTCAGTGTAAGCTGTGTGGCTGATGACTAAGTATGCTTTGCTGTCTCCTGTGTGTGCAAGTAATAACAACATGCGGCTGTACTGGCACGCTGTATGTAAATGCTATAGAGGACAATTACTGCAGTGCAATTAGGGCACGCCCTTTATTTAGTAATTAGAGTGTAAATAGGATTATTTTTTCCCTGGGAGTAATCTGTGAGGGACACTGAGATCCATAAATCTCCTGGGAAAATCGGGGGGGTCGGCATGTATGTAGCTGAGCCGCATCAGAGTGGTCAAGGAGCCGCATGCGGCTCCGGAGCCGCAGGTTGCCGACCCCTGCCCTAGGAGAAGAGACAATCGCAGCAATATCCATCGTTTCACTCATTTCTTCAGATACCGCAGCAATCGGGTTTTCCGCCGGGTTTGTCTTGGCCGCGAAGCGCCCCTGGCCGTGTTTGGATACAGCGACTCAAGCTGTGAGCTGCCCTGATGGTCCCTCGAACTTCCCACCGTTTTATACTTTGGGTTTACAAAGCAAAAAACGTCCTCGCTTTTCCTACTGCCATGTACTCTTTTTTTATTGCCTTTCCCCGACACATGTCCACCCTTCCTTCTTCAGCCTTATTCCAGATCATCTGCTTTCACTTTGGTTTCGCTTCCTTCTCCATCTCTCCACCTCCCCCCCGTTCTTTTTTTTTTTTTTCTGAGTTCGTCTTTATCTCTCGTCCTTGGATGTCTTCATCGCATGCCGCCTGGGGTAAGTAGCAAGAACACACAGGTTATTCCATGCCTCTTCTGGGAGTGGGACAGAGGGCATGAGTCACTATTTTTTTTTTCTTTCCGTACGGGATGATGTCATCTTCGCATGCTTGCTGAAAAGTTAGCTCGTTCAAGGCATTCATCCGTAGCAAAGTCCGCGATAAAAATGTCGGAACGGCGTGCGGGCTGTCTTAAAAATTGCATAGCACTCCTTTACTCCATTCCCATCTCCACTGCCATCTCTCGCGCGTCTTTTTTTTTTTTTTCCCCATTTGCAACACTAATGTCTTTGCTTTTTTTCACTCAGCAGCTCCAAGGCCAGATGGTCGGCTCTAGGTGACATACTGAAAAGACTGTGAATATTTCACTTCATGGCAAACCCACTTGCACACACACTAAAGAATGTTGGGTTAAAAAATAACCCAACTGGTTCAGAAAAGAACGAACCCCTATAATTTTTTTCAACCCAACTTTTGCATTGAATTATTTAACCAAAAAGTTGACTTATGATAACTTAATGTTGGGTTATTCCCAAACAAACTATTGGGTTAAAATTATTTAACCCAAAAGTTGAGTTATTGTAACGATCTGGGCGCATTGTGATGCGGGGTTCGTTCAGCGTGCAGGTAGGAAATTATTTAAGCAATAAATCAGGCGGGAACAAACAAAAACATTCTCATAGCACGGAAGGCAAAAGCTAAGGGGGCTAACGTGGGAGCGAGCAAACAAAATGAGCTTAGCGTTGTTAGAATATTTATGTATACATCATCACACAACTCTTATGCTTAAGGGCCGTTGCTATAGTTATTATCAATTGTGTTGAAGTAGTACTTTTCTATCCGTGCAAAGAGACGACTTACAAATCCAAAGATTGGAAGTCGTCTGGTATCAGTGTCTGTGTTCAGGAACGGCCTGCTGACTGCCAAGGCCGAACACTGCCGTGACGCAGACAAAGCAGAGACAGGGCGATATCACGAATGTCAGCACATTTGTATTTTTGTATAATCATATGTTGTTCTGGGGCTGCTGATTACCCCATCTCCTTCAGCAGCAGCTTCAGTGATGTAACCAGGGACCTCCAAAATAAATAGAGGAAGCATGTGGGCTGGACTTTAGAGCGTAGTTTGGATCTGTAGCTAGAGTACAGCCCAAAAAACGTCTCTCATCAATTGAGCAAAATTTAACTCTGTCTCTGCATGATTCTTTGCTTCTCGTCTGTTTAATAGATGTCATCAGTGTTTGAACCTGACAAGCGTGGAAGCTAATATACAAAAACAGGAATCAAACTGTCGTTAACTGTTGCTTGTAGCAAATTAGGAAGACAGACTGACTGACCGGCAAAGGCAGGATTAAATAGTGCTCTGATTAGTGCTCGGGAAACAGGTGAGCGTCCCGAACACCAATCAGAGACAGGTGAAGACAATAAGCACCCATGGTAACAGAAAACAAACTCAGGGGTGCGCAAAACAGGAACTGAGGGAGTCCAAAAACCAAACAGTACCCCCCCGCCATCACTAAAGGACAGATTACAGATGTGCCTAGAAAAAAACTCAGATAGTTCAAAAGTCAGGGGAGGGCGGAGGGAGGACTTTGCGGCTGGGTCACCAGGCCAAGTATCCCTGAATCCACCGGGGACGAGTCAGGTGGCGGCGGCGAGTGGAACGCCGCTACAGCAGCCGAGGCGGGCAACCACGGAACGGCCACATCCGTGGCCGTTGAGAAGGAGGGCGTGAGTGGCGCCAGAAGCTCAGCAGCCGGAGAATTCTACACCTATGTCCTGGGCGTCGCTGCTGTTTGCCCCACTGGCGTCCATTAACTGACCTCTGAGAGAGCCGCATGATGGCCGCTTGTGCAGCCGGCCAGCTCAAGGTCTCGGAGACGACGATGCTGGAGACGAAGAAGGTGGCGGCGCCGTGGGAAGGCCCGCCGGTGTCGAGGAAGTTGGCGGCGCCGTGGGAAGTGCCCGCCGGAGACGAGGAAGGTGGCGGCACCGTGGGAAGACCCGCCGGAGACGAGGAAGCTGGCGGCACAGTTGGAAGACTCGCCGCAGATGAGGAAGGTGGCGGCGCCGTGGGAAGGCCCGCCGGAGACGAGGAAGTTGGCGGCGCCGTGGGAAGGCCCGCCGGAGACGAGGAAGGTGGCGGCGCTGTGGGAAGGCCCGCCGAAACAAAATTAGCTTATCGTGGAAGCTAATATACAAAAACAGGAATCAAACCGTCGTTAACTGTTGCTTGTAGCAAATTAGGAAGCCAGACTGACTGACCGGCAATTTAGCGCTCCTTGACCCAATAGTTGGTTAAAAATTATAAATTTTACTGCTGGTTTGTCCTACTCCTTCCCAACTACTGATTAAAATTATTTGTACTCCATGAAAATATACTCAGAAGCAAGACATGAGTGATTTTTTTTTTTTTTACAAGAATTGCCGTGTATGGTCATAGTTGTCACGGCGGGGTCGCATTTTACTGCGTGGATCGTTCTCCCAGGATGAAGATGGGACTCCGGAGGCAAGGTGCAGGTAAGGAAATTATTTATTGTCCATAAATCATGCGGGATACAAACAAAAGAGCACCAGCATGCCGATAGCACGGGAAGCTAACGGAATAGCGAACAAGAAAAGCTTAGCATGTAAAAAGGCAAACAAATAGGCGAAGCTTAGGTCAGGAATCAAATTAGTAGCCGCCGTAACTGTTGCGTGGAAGCAAATAAGAAAGCCAGACTGAGTGTGGCGAAAAGCAGGGAATAAGTAGCTCTCTGATTAGTGCCCAGGAGCAGGTGAGCGTCCCGAGGCAGGTGAAAACAATCTGCAGTCATGGCAACTAAAACACAAACCCATGGGTGCTCAAAACAGGAAATGGGGGAGTCAAAAACTAAACAAACATGACGGATCATGACATTCTATACAGCATGCTCAAATATTTTCATGTACATAAGATGAGTGACTGTAAATAAAGTTAATGAGATTAATCCTTAATACAATTCCTTTCAAGAAAAAAAGTACCTTTTTAATTTAAAAAAAAGCCTTTTACCCAAAAATGCGTTACTCATTGAAAGACAACCCAAAAATGGTTCATAGTTTTGAAAACCCAGAAATTCTATCCATCCATTTTCTACCGCTTGTCCCTTTCGGGGTTGCCGGGGGTGCTGGAGCCTATCTCAGCTGCAAGTCGCCACCTCATCACAGGGCCAACACAGGAATTGAGTTAAAATAATACCCTTATAACTAGAGATGTCCGATAATATCGGACCGCCGATATTATCGGCCGATAAATGCTTTAAAATGTAATATCGGAAATTATCGGTATCGGTTTGAAAAAGTAAAATTCATGACTTTTTAAAACGCCTCTGTACGGAGTGGTACACGGACGTAGCGAGAAGTACAGAGCAGTTGCGTCTCCCAGTCATACTTGCCAACCCTCCCGATTTTCCCGGGAGACTCCCGAATTGTAGTGCCCCTCCCGAAAATCTCCCGGGGCAACAATTCTCCCGAATTTCTCCCGTTTTCCACCCAGACAATAATATTGGGGGCGTGCCTTAAAGGCAATGCCTTTGCGTGCCGGCCCAATCACATAATATCTACGGCTTTTCACACACACAAGTAAATGCAAGGCATACTTGGTCAACAGCCATACAAGTCACACTGAGGGTAGCCATATAAACAACTTTAACACTGTCACAAATATGCGCCACACTGTGAACCCACACCAAACAAGAATGACAAACCCATTTCGGGAGAACATCCGCACCGTAACACAACATAAACACAACAGAACAAATACCCAGAACCCCTTGCAGCACTAACTCTTCCGGGACGCTACAATATACACCCCCCCATGTCCCAAATTCCAAGCTGCTGTTTTGAGGCATGTTAAAAAAAATAATGCACTTTGTGACTTCAATAATAAATATGGCAGTGCCATGTTGGCATTTTTTCCATAACTTGAGTTGATTTATTTTGGAAAACCTTGTTACATTGTTTAATGCATCCAGCGGGGCATCACAACAAAATTAGGCATAATAATGTGTTAATTCCACGACTGTATATATCGGTATCGGTTGATATCGGAATCGGTAATTAAGAGTTGGACAATATCGGAATATCGGATATCGGCAAAAAAGCCATTATCGGACATCTCTACTTATAACCCAAAAAATGGATTGCTCTTCATATAAAATAACTCCAAAATGTAACCCAACACTCGCAACTCATAAATTGGGTTATCAAAATAACCCGGTATTTTTTAGGGTGCAATTGGGTCGCAGAACACATTTAGCATAGCCTCATCCCCGGGTCAGAGTTCATTCCAAATAACCGTCTTGCGTACGGGCCATGCCTGAGAACCTCAACAGCAGCTGTGTTTATGTTCAGATAGGACCGATACAGAAAAGAAGGCCAGAGTCTTGCCACTCTGCCCTCCTCGTCATCTTTGGCTTTCATCTCGCCCCTATGTTGACTGTTCCCCAACAACACTTTAGTTTAAAAGGTTTAACCCTGCATGCGGCTTCAAGGGGTTAAACTTTCAAGGTGATGAAAGGGAGCAGCACTGCCCTGGTGTCCACCTATGTTCTCAAGCTTAACGCCCTCCTCTTCTATGAAACACCTGCAGTCAGAATGCATGTTGCTCAGACATCCTACGGCGCTACAAAGGTTGGTGGATAAATAAACAAGCCGGCAGATTTTTCAGTAGTAAGCAGAGTCTCAGACTTTGGTGGCGTATGTCGACCCATATGCGGTCGGACTTCCTGTCACCTTTTATAAATCATCCTTTTGTCCATTTATACATGATACAAAGGTTAAAATAGCTAAACTATTGCTATTTTACACAAAATGAAGGAATTGCTGAATCAAAAAGCATTGCATATTTTGATTGTTCCCTATCTAACATACTGTATAGAAGTGTGGGGTCCTGCCTGTAAAACATATTTAAATCCAGTCTTCCTTCTGCAGAAAAGAGCCGTAAGAATCATTACTGGAAATGCTTACAGGGAACCCACAAACCCAATATTCAAACAGTTAAATGTATTAAAATGTCATGAACTGGTATGAAAAAAATTAGAATGTGATGAGAAAAAAGCAGAATTTTTTTTAAAACTAATAATTAATAATACATTTATTACACCCATATGCGGTCGGACTTCCTGTCACCTTTTATAAATCATCCTTTTGTCCATTTATACATGATACAAAGGTTAAAATAGCTAAACTATTGCTATTTTACACAAAATGAAGGAATTGCTGAATCAAAAAGCATTGCATATTTTGATTGTTCCATATCTAACATACTGTATTGAAGTGTGGGGTCGTACCTGTAAAACATATTTAAATCCAGTCTTCCTTCTGCAGAAAAGAGCAGTAAGAATCATTACTGGAAATGCTTACAGGGAACCCACAAACCCAATATTCAAACAGTTAAATGTATTAAAATGTCATGAACTGGTATGAAAAAAATTAGAATGTGATGAGAAAAAAGCAGTTTTTTTTTTTAAACTAATAATTAATAATACATTTATTACACCCATATGCGGTCGGACTTCCTGTCACCTTTTATAAATCATCCTTTTGTCCATTTATACATGATACAAAGGTTAAAATAGCTAAACTATTGCTATTTTACACAAAATGAAGGAATTGCTGAATCAAAAAGCATTGCCTATTTTGATTGTTCCATATCTAACATACTGTATTGAAGTGTGGGGTCCTGCCTGTAAAACATATTTAAATCCAGTCTTCCTTCTGCAGAAAAGAGCCGTAAGAATCATTACTGGAAATGCTTACAGGGAACCCACAAACCCAATATTCAAACAGTTAAATGTATTAAAATGTCATGAACTGGTATGAAAAAAATTGGAATGTGATGAGAAAAAAGCAGAATTTTTTTTAAAACTAATAATTAATAATACATTTATTACACCCATATGCGGTCGGACTTCCTGTCACCTTTTATAAATCATCCTTTTGTCCATTTATACATGATACAAAGGTTAAAATAGCTAAACTATTGCTATTTTACACAAAATGAAGGAATTGCTGAATCAAAAAGCATTGCATATTTTGATTGTTCCATATCTAACATACTGTATTGAAGTGTGGGGTCCTGCCTGTAAAACATATTTAAATCCAGTCTTCCTTCTGCAGAAAAGAGCCGTAAGAATCATTACTGGAAATGCATACAGGGAACCCACAAACCCAATATTCAAACAGTTAAATGTATTAAAATGTCATGAACTGGTATGAAAAAAATTAGAATGTGATGAGAAAAAAGCAGAATTTTTTTTTAAACTAATAATTAATAATACATTTATTACACCCATATGCGGTCGGACTTCCTGTCACCTTTTATAAATCATCATTTTGTCCATTTATACATGATACAAAGGTTAAAATAGCTAAACTATTGCTATTTTACACAAAATGAAGGAATTGCTGAATCAAAAAGCATTGCCTATTTTGATTGTTCCATATCTAACATACTGTATTGAAGTGTGGGGTCCTGCCTGTAAAACATATTTAAATCCAGTCTTCCTTCTGCAGAAAAGAGCCATAAGAATCATTACTGGAAATGCTTACAGGGAACCCACAAACCCAATATTCAAACAGTTAAATGTATTAAAATGTCATGAACTGGTATGAAAAAAATTAGAATGTGATGAGAAAAAAGCAGATTTTTTTTTTAAACTAATAATTAATAATACATTTATTACACCCATATGCGGTCGGACTTCCTGTCACCTTTTATAAATCATCCTTTTGTCCATTTATACATGATACAAAGGTTAAAATAGCTAAACTATTGCTATTTTACACAAAATGAAGGAATTGCTGAATCAAAAAGCATTGCATATTTTGATTGTTCCATATCTAACATACTGTATAGAAGTGTGGGGTCCTGCCTGTAAAACATATTTAAATCCAGTCTTCTTTCTGCAGAAAAGAACCGTAAGAATCATTACTGGAAATGCATACAGGGAACCCACAAACCCAATATTCAAACAGTTAAATGTATTAAAATGTCATGAACTGGTATGAAAAAAATTAGAATGTGATGACAAAAAAGCAGAATTTTTTTTTTTAACTAATAATTAATAATACGTTTATTACACAAAGTGTTGTCTTTGAATATATTATATCTGTTTTTGGCATTAGTTTTCATTAAAAAAAATAAAAAATAAAAATGGCCTCCTCATACTTTACTTTTCAGTATGCAGTGGGAAAAGTTTAGATTCAAGATTCGCACTTGGCGCGATGATGTCATGTTATCCATGGAAAAATGCATTTTTAGACCATATGATTTGCCTGAGCGGCTAGGAGACCCCGAGAGTAACAAGCAGTTGCCTTGTTGCCTTTCCATTAAGAACAATACATTAGTTTTAGTATAAGTTTGCTGGTTTCAAGAAATGTAATGCCGAGCGCATATCATTATGTCAAGATAATGGCACTAGCATTTACTTCATTTAAGAATATGTTTCAACATATTAAGCAAAAAGGTCTCTTTTTTTTTCTACCAAGAAAAGTGTGCTTGTTATTAGTGAGAATATACTTATTTTAAGGTATTTTTGGGTTCATTGAGGTTAGCTAATTTTACTTGTTTTGGAAAATCTTGACAAGCCAAATATTCTTGTTCTATTGGCAGATAATTTTGCTTGGTTCAAATAAAATACCCCTCATTTTTGTTTTGTTTTTCTTGTTTTTGAACACTGACTTTTTGCAGTGTAGATTTCATCATTTGTATTGGCTGGCATTTGTGTGTTTTACCTGTGTGAAATACGGCCCTGTAACCTCCAGTAAACATGGCATGTGGAATAAGATAGAAGACATATTGAACTTTTTTGTCCCAAAAAAAAAAAAAAAAAATCAATTAAATTTCAACTGAGTTGTGTATTTCTGAACGTTCTGCCAGATGACAGATTAGGTTATGAAAAGCTCTTTTCTGTGTCAGTGAAAGAATGTGTTTGACTTGCCCGACGTGTCTGGTTTATGTAAGATGAATGGAGGTGATAATGTGCATGTGCTGTGTCTTGCGCACACAAAACGCCACTGTGCATAACATGTCATTGAATAACAACTTTGAGAATTATTTTCGTCCTGGCAAAATAATCTCCCTAATAAAAATGTTTTTTAAAAAAAAGCTGTTGCCAAGCAGACGTGTGATGGATGGTTTATGAATGTGTCTATTATAGAAAACACTGTCAGTCAAGTTAATATTGCTGATCTTACTGTAGATCCCAATGTACTAGTTGTTTGCATTGAAATGTATTAGGTGATCCTGGGATCTTAACGTAGCTCCAAATTCTGGGCCCCCGTACCCAAGAGTCCTGAAGGGCCCTTGATATGGGCCCACACTTGATATGTTCACATCAGGGGTGTCCAAACTTTTTGACTTGGGGGCCGTATTGGGCTACAAAATGTGTAAAGTAACAATATATATATATATATATATATATATATATATATATATATATATATATATATATATATATATATATATATATATATATATATATATATATATATATATATATATATATATATATATATATATATATATATATATGAATACACAAATGTATATATATATATATATATATATATATGAATACACACTAGGGTTGTATGATATATCGGTACTAGTAAAGTACCGCGATACTAATGAATAGAGATGTCCGATAATATCGGACTGCTGATATTATCGGACGATAAATGCTTTAAAATGTAATATCGGAAATTATCGGTATCGGTTTCAAAAAGTAAAATGTATGACTTTTTAAAACGCCGCTGTACGGAGTGGTACACGGACGTAGGGAGAAGTACAGAGCGCCAATAAACCTTAAAGGCACTGCCTTTGTGTGCCGGCTCAATCACATAATATCTACGGCTTTTCACACACACACATAATAAATATGGCAGTGCCATGTTGGCATTTTTTTTCTCCATAACTTGAGTTGATTTATTTTGGTAAACCTTGTTACATTGTTTAATGCATCCAGCGGGGCATCACAACAAAATTAGGCATACTAATGTGTTAATTCCACGACTGTATATATCGGTATCGGTTGATATCGGAATCTGTAATCAACAGTTGGACAATATCGGAATATCGGCAAAAAAGCCATTATTGGACACCTCTACTAATGAATCATATTTTGTACTATACCGCCTCTAAAAAGTACCGATCCCCGCTCCCCTTATTTTTTAACGGGCATGACGTTTATCTTCTTGTTATGGGACATTCATCCTCCGCTGTTGCCATTTCTAATATAAAGTAGTGTACATTTCTTACTTATATCCGTCAGTAAACTCGCCATGAAAGCGTTAAAACATACCGGTGTAGTGAGTTTACATTATTCACCCAAGTAACTTTAGTTATTAGAGTTCCGGTTGGACGTTTTTTTGTTGTTTTTTTTTGGTTTCCTGATGAGGAGATGCTGCTCCGTTATTGATTGAAGTAAAGTCTGAATGTCATTAAAACAGTTAGCGTCATCTTTTGACACTTCTTCCACTCCCGTCCTTGCACGCTACACCGCTACAACAAAGATGACGGGGAGAAGACGCTGCCGAAGGTGAGCCACGTAAATAAGACAAAACGGCGTATCCGGAAGCGACTGTCAGAAGATGATCTGTAAAACATCATCTATGCAACATTTTGACCAAAGAACCACCATTACATGTTATGTAGACCACAAGGAAGTGTTTTACATTTAGAAAAAAAAATTGTAATATGACTCCTTTAATGCACTATAACCCGATGTACCTTATATATGAAAAAGATCAAAAATAGACCATTCATCGGTGGTGCGCCTTATAATCCGGTGCGCCCTATGGTCCGGAAAATACGGTACTTTCTTCCTCAAATTAATTTTTTTAATATACATAACATATGAGGAGACAGTATTGAAAGTGCTGGTCAACAGTTGGTCTTGCTGGACTGACCAGATTGGATTTTGTACGAGGAGACGGTAATGCTCTTTGACTTTTGCTTTACAAGCTGGACAACAATTTCCTCTTGGAGAACATTAAAGGACAGCCATTGAGGCAAGAGTGATGAATACCCTCATAACTCCAGAGCACGGCCAAAGGAAGTGCAATCAAACCAGGATGGCTGAAAAAAGTCAATGTGAGGTGAGAGCGGTGCCATTAGTCTGACAGCCAAAAAAAGTATCATTAAAACACTCTTGTGTTTTACAGTCACCAACTTGAAAGCAGGGCATGTTTAGTTTATTATGCACTGCGAGGAAAGACTGCGAGAGGTCAGCAAAAAGAAACAACTTAATCCTCAAAATCAGTTTCAAACCAAGAAAAGTTGGGAGGGAAACTTGTTTTAGGATGGCAGAAGCAATTAGCTTCTTTTGGCTACTCGGAGTTCAAGGGTTTTGTGTTCCCAGTTTACGCAGGAAATTTAGGAGACCTGGGATTACCTTGCACAGAGGCTTTGAAAGGCCCTAAACAACGTTTTGTTTGTGGCCCCATGTTGGTCTTTAATATCACTTATTTATTGGTATTATTTTTTGTATTTTTTATTTATTTTTATTTTTTTTCAATTTGTCGCACTTTTATTATCATTATTTTAATTTTATTTACTTTTTATTCGACCCCTTTCACCGTATTGCTTTTGCACTATCTTGTTTTAGCTCATTTATTGTTTATGTTCTTTGTTTGTTTTTGTGTTTTTTTTGCTCTATGCTTTTTAACCTGTAAAGCACTTTGGTTCAATTTAAAAGTTGTTGTAAATGTGCTATATAAATAAAGTTGACTTGACTTGACTTGACTATTATTATCAATTTAAGTGGACCCCGACATAAACAAGTTGAAAAACCTATTCGGGTGTTACCATTTAGTGGTCAATTGTACGGAATATGTACTTCACTGTGCAACCTAGTAATAAAAGTCTCAATCAATCAATCAATATTAGACTCCTGCAAATGTGAGGGTTCGAAAAGGCTCCCTAAATCATCAGTAAACGCCTCAAAAATATTTGGTGTAGTTATTTTTTTTTATTTAAATTTTTTTCTAAAAAAGTGCCGACATTTAATATAAAGTACCGTAAATTCCTCACTTTTTTTCCTACGTTATGAATCCTGCGGCTTATAAAACAGAGCAGCTCTTTTTTTTTTTTTTTTCACTGACGGCAATAATACAATTATTTCATTAAAAAATAAAAATAAACACAAGCAAATACACTGAGAATGAGTTTGATTGTTTGTGTTACGGCGCCATCTTTCGGACGAATTCGCTCACTGCAGGTGCTGCAGTGTCCTTCCATTTATCGGTAGTGCTTTTTTTTTCCCAAACGGACTGCTGTTCAGTTTTCTAGCCGTCCAAAGCGTTTCTACTCTTTCATTTATCACTGAAAGCAACTGTCAGAATAATTGTATATAAGTTATCACAAAACGTTGTGTTTCAATGAGTTCCCGGCGAGCAGACAAAAGCTGTCTTTGATCTTGCCAATCAAAAGGCTTGTAAAACTCCACTGTGTAGGATGGGAAGCGGCATGAAGGTGTCGGTTTCTTTGATCTATTGTAATCCACAGGAAGATTTTGTCTTGACCCGAAATCTAAAAAGCGGAGAGGGAGCAGGACCTGACCCCCCCTAAGGGACTCTTTTTTTTTTTAACTGTTTTGTGACCAAAGGCAGCGGCTGTTTACGGCCCCCGTCCCTTTAGAAACAGCTGTTGCCATGTAATCAGGGAAAGTCCAAATAAAAGAGGAGGCGTACAATCTTTCGTCAGAGCGTGGTGGAAGACTTTGTACAGTCTACGCGTTTCTCCTCATTGAGCCAAATGGAATTCTGTCTCTGTTTAATTCCTTGCTTCTTTGTCTGTTGAATAGATGTCATCAGTGTTTGAACCTGACAGCAACTTTTGTAAGTTTTACAATATAACTACAACTGTTAGTACTTGCTAAACCGTCCCATGTATGATGTCTGTAGGAGTGATTCCATGCAAATGTTTACGTGCTATTGTAATGTGATGACGCTAGCGTTATTAGCATTAGCTAATATGCTAATCGATTTACGAGTGTCTGTGTTAGTAATATTACCTTATATTGACAAGTACTATCTATCTATCTATCTATCTATCTATCTATCTATCTATCTATCTATCTATCTATCTATCTATCTATCTATCTATCTATCCATCTATCTATCTATCTATCTATCTATCTATCTATCTATCTATCTATCTATCTATCTATCTATCTATCTATCTATCTATCTATCTATCTATCTATCTATCTATCTATATATCTATCTATCTATCTATTCTTTTTGTATTGTTTGAGTTTCACAAATTCCTCAGTTCACCAAAATGTCACCGTGGAGTTATTGAGTCTGTTTAGTTGATTGAAGAGCTAGCTTCCGTACCTAGTGGGTCCATGACGATGACTTCTGTTTTGCTTGATCAGTCGTTTTACTGCCATGTTACAGACACCGTTTGGAAACAATTCAGGTATGTAAATAAATATTTACAGAATCTTGCCGTGCAAATAACTAATGTCGCATTGTATACATTTGTGGATTATAGTCCGTTGTGGCTAATATATGGAAAACATTTTTTGTAAAATTTAGTGGGTGCGGCTTATATCCTGGTGCGTTCTATAGCCCGGAAAATACGGTAACGAGAATGTGGGTTTTAATAATCATAAAACCTGTCATTATTCTCTCAGATATTATTATTAATATGTCAAGTTTTCTCTTACTTTTTAATATAAGGTAGAGATTTTGCTGATTCATGCAGGGTTATCATTAGTGGACAATACGAATCCTCATTATTATGATTATTAGTGCATCTAGAACCCCTGGTATTATGGAATCACGATACTTGGAGGATGTTTGTTCATTTGTTTAATTTTGTGGAAAAAATTCCACAACAAAAATGACACAAAAATATAGTCATTAAATGGCAACTTTCTGGTTTTAAGAAACACTTCAATAAATCAGGAAAATAAATTGTGGTAGTCAGTAACAGTTTCATTTTAGATCAAATGATGGAATCACACTGTATATTTTAATTTCCTAATTTAACACCTGCATCATATATACGCAAATCCCATAGGGGTAATGGAAGGATGGGCAGCGCCTGAGAGCTGCGGCCTGCCACCATGGCCCCCCACTCCCTCCCCTCTGTTGCTAGATATCTCGAGATGTACATTTTAATATGTATATGTGCTTTGCTATGGAGGTGTTTTCCCACTCCAGCTTGGGCCCCCTTAGGAGCCCAGTCTAGATTGTATTTTTTTACTCATCCTTCCCCAGCGTTTACCTTTTTCCCATCTTTTACGGGGCGCCTTGTGGCGACCCATCAGCGTTCCTGTTCTGTAACCCTGTACACTGTTTGTCTGTCTAATCTTGAACGGGTTTGTGCTGAAAACAAAGTTTGTTGTACTTGTGCAATGACAATAAAGACCTACCTACCTACCTACATACCTAAGTTCATTCATGTGCAGTTAAAAAGGAGTTTTAGCACCTTGGAAAGCTGTTGCACCAGGTGGATTGACATGAATCATGTATGCAACACAAGAGGTGTCAAACAACAAAGGAGGATAATCAAACTTCTTCACGCTACGTAGCAAAATATGTTGATTGTTCACAGTCAGCTGCATCTAAAATCCAAACCATGTACAAAAAACATGGGAATGTTGTGAATGGAAAGCATACTGGTAGACCAAGGAAAACATCAAAGCGTCGGGACCGAAAAATTGAAGCAATATGTCTTGAAAAGAGAAAATGCACAGCAAAACAAATGAAGAACAAATGGGAAGAAACCGGAGTCGTCGTCGTCTGGGACCGAACTCTAAGAAAGTGCCTCAAGGAATTCATCATTAACGGCTTAACCAAAATAAAACAAGGTTCCAATGAACTAAGGAAAAGCAATGGTGGACTATGGATGACTGGATAAAAAGTCATATTCAGTTATGAATCGTGAATTTGCATTGTGCAAGGTGATGATGCTGGAACTTTTGTTTAGTTCCGATGAGATTTATGAAGACGACTGCCTGAAGAAAACATGCACACTTCCACAGTTCTTGATGATATGGGGCTGCATGTCAGGTAAATGCACAAGTTTACGTTAACATTTTGGACACATCTCTTATCTTATGATGCCATTTTTCAGGATGATAATGCACCTTGCCATAGAGCAAAAACTGAAAACTTCCCGTGATGCAAAATGAGGTCAATGTCATGGCCTGCAACTAGTCTTAGACTTAGACTTAGACTTCCCTTTTATTGTCATTCAAATTTGAACTTTACAGTACAGATAAGAACAAAATTTTGTTGCATTAGCTCATGGTAGTGCAGGATAAAAAATCAATAAGGTGCAGATATAAATAAATACATTACTGTACAGATAAATATATTGCACTTTTGCATATGCATCCACGTTTATGTTGTATTGTCTTTATATTCAAGCGAGTTAATCCATTTTTGGGGGGAATTGAGGGGATTATTATGATGCGTTCAAGAGTCTTACGGCCTGAGGGAAGAAGCTGTTACAGAACCTGGAGGTTCTGCTACGGAGGCTGCGGAACCTCTTTCTAGAGTCCAGCAGTGAAAACAGTCCTTGGTGGGAGGAGTCCCTGCAGATTTTCTGAGCCCTGGTCAGGCAGCGGCTTTTTGCGATCTCCTGGATAAGAGGAAGAGAAGTCCTGATGATCTTTTCCGCCGTCCTCACCACTCTCTGCAGAGACTTCCAGTCTGAGGTGATGGACCCAGGACCTCAATTCAATCAAAAAAATGTGTGGTGGAAATACATTTTAAAAAATGGTCCATGCCAAGACTCCAACCTGCAAAGCTGATCTGACAACAGCAATCAGAAAGTTGATGAAGAGTTTTGTATGTCACTGCCTTGGAGACTGCAAGCTGTCATAAAAGCCAGAGAAGGTGCAAGTAAGCACCAGTGGTGTGTTGGAGTGGGTGTTTTTGTTAGTTTTTCATGATTCCAACATTGATTCCATATTTTTGTTCACTCTGCTTGATCTAAAATAAAACTCTTACTGACTGTCACGTTTGTTTTGTTTATCTATTAGTTTTCCATAAGGCCTGACCATTTGAAATGACGACACTTTTGTGTCATGTCTTTTATCTGATTTTTTTCTACAAAATGAAACAAATGAATGAACATCTTCCAAGTCTGGGGAATCCATCATTTGTACTGGGATTCATCACCCAAATAGGCTTGATGAATACCTTAAAACTAGGGTTGATCATGCATGCAGTACTCCCGCTACTCCACTTGGGGCAACAGCGAGGTATATGTGTCACAGTGAAGCAGCAGTGAGGTGAGTAGAAGAAGACTACTCACTCAACCTTTGGGGGAAAAAAAATTCCAAATAAGTTGCAAAAATCGGGATTTTAACAAAGACTGGACAACAAAGTAGGAATGTTCTGCCCCGAGCAAGTGCTCTAATTATTGTTCTCTGTCGGACCTTTTAAGCGACGGACACATTGATCCAGACAAGCAGCAACAATGATAGAAATCCCAGCGTGTAAGCTTCATCAGGAAACTTGGTCAAAAAATGGTAAGTAGATATAATTTGTGTATGAATATATTTATGTTTTGTATTGAAATTGATGACTTAGTGATGTCTTTTGTATTCGTGGTTGTGTTGTTTTTTTTTTGACTGAGAGTAATGATCGATCCTCGTTTAATACATGTGCTAAATTTGACCAGTAGAGGGCGACATAGCTAATAGTGATAAGTCACATACTACGGTGTGTAATGTCTATATGTGTTAACATTTGTAGTTTATTGAGTGAATATATTAACACTTAACCTTCTATTTTCTTATGTAAAATACACAAAAGACGTTATACTTATGCTATGTTCATAATGTCAGTCTTACAAACTTAAGTGAAGGAAGAAGTGTAAAGAAATAAAACTAAGAAAGGAAAAGCATCTTCGACAAAAACTAGAGCTTCTTTTTCTTCATACTGTTAAAGGCCTACTGAAACCCACTACTACTGACCACGCAGTCTGATAGTTTATATATCAATGATGAAATCTTAACATTGCAACACATGCCAATACGGCCGGGTTAACTTATAAAGTGCAATTTTAAATTTCCCGCAAAACTTCCGGTTGAAAACGTCTATGTATGATGACGTATGCGTGTGACGTCAATCGTTGAAACGGAAGTATTCGGACGCCATTGAATCCAATACAAAAAGCTCTGTTTTCATCTCAAAATTCCACAGTATTCTGGACATCTGTGTTGGTGAATCTTTTGCAGTTTGTTTAATGAACAATGAAGACTGCAAAGAAGAAAGTTGTAGGTGGGATCGGTGTATTAGCGGCTGGCTGCAGCAACACAAACAGGAGGACTTTGAGGTGGATAGCAGACGCGCTATCCGACGCTAACCGCCGACCGCATCGGTGATCGGGTGAAGTCCTTCGTCACACCGTCGATCGCTGGAACGCAGTTGAGCACGGGTGTTGATGAGCAGATGAGGGCTGGCTGGTGTAGGTGGATAGCTAATGTTTTTAGCATAGCTCTGTGAGGTCCCGTTGCTAAGTTAGCTTCAATGGCGTCGTTAGCAACAGCATTGTTAACCTTCGCCTGGCTGGAAAGCATTTACCGTGTATTTACATGTCCATGGTTTAATAGTATTGTTGATTTTCTGTCTATCCTTCCAGTCAGGGGCTTATTTCTTTTGTTTCTCTATGCAGTTAAGCCTGATGCTATCACGTTAGCTCCGTAGCTAAAGTGTTTCGCCGATGTATTGTCGTGGAGATAAAAGTCACTGTGAATGTCCATTTCGCGTTCTCGACTCTCATTTTCAAGAAGATATAGTATGCTAGGTGGTTTAAAATACAAATCCGTGATCCACAATAGAAAAAGGAGAGAGTGTGGAATCCAATGAGCCAGTTCGTACCTAAGTTACGGTCAGAGCGAAAAAAGATGCGTCCTGCACTGCACTCTAGTCCTTCACTCTCACGTTCCTCATCCACGAATCTTTCATCCTCGCTCAAATTAATGGGGTAATCGTCGCTTTCTCGGTCCGAATCGCTCTCGCTGCATTGAAAACAATGGGGAAATGTGAGGAGCCTTTCAACCTGCCACGTCACGCTACTTCCGGTACAGGCAAGGCTTTTTTTTATCAGCGACCAAAAGTTGCGAACTTTATCGTCGATGTTCTCTACTAAATCCTTTCAGCAAAAATATGGCAATATCGCGAAATGATCAAGTATCACACCTAGAATGGATCTGCAATCCCCATTTAAATAAAAAAAATTCATTTCAGTAGGCCTTTAACTAGCTGCACACGCTGGACACCAGTAGCGAAGGAAGAATAATTAATTTATTGACAGTGCAGTTTGAAAGCCGTCGTGTTTACTTTGGAATTAAAGGCCTACTGAAACCCACTACTACCGACCACGCAGTCTGATAGTTTATATATCAATGATGAAATCTTAACATTAAACCACATGCCATAAAGTGCAATTTTAAAATTCCCGCCACACTTCCGGTTGAAAAACTCCTTTGGATATGATTTATGCGCGTGACGTCACAAAATCCACGGAAGTGGTTGGACCCCATCAAACCAGATACAGAAACCTCTTGTTTTCTTCGACAAAATTCCACAGTATTCTGGACATATGTGTTGGTGAATCTTTTGCAATTTGTTTAATGAACAATGGAGGCTGCAAAGAAGAACGTTGTAGGTGGGATCGATCGGTGTCTTAGCGGCTAAGTACAATACTTACAGCAACACAACAAGGACTACTTACTACGCCTAGCCGATGCTTGCCGCCAAACCCACGGATGAAGTCCTTCGTCGCGCCGTCGAACGCTGGAACGCAGGTGAGCACGGCTGTTGATGGGAAGATGAGGGCTGGCTGGCGTAGGTGGAGAGCTAATGTTTTTATCATAGTTCTGTGAGGTCCGGTTGCTAAGTTGCTAAATTAGCCTTAGCGTCGTTGGCAACAGCATTGTTAAGCCTTACCAGGCTGAGAATTTTTAACCGTGTAGTTACATGTACATGGTTTAATAGTATTGTTGGTCTTCTGTCTATCCTTCCAGTCAGGGGTTTATTTATTTTGTTTCTATCTTCATTTGAGAACGATGCTATCACGTTAGCTCAGTAGCTAAGTGTGTCACCGATGTATTGTCGTGGAGATAAAAGTCACTTTACATGTCCATTTCGCGTTCTCGACTCTCATTTTCAAGAGGATATAGTATCCGAGGTGGTTTAAAATACAAATCCGTGATCCACAATAGAAAAAGGAGAGAGTGTGGAATCCAATGAGCCAGCTCGTACCTAAGTTACGGTCAGAGCGAAAAAATATACGTTCATCACTGCCTCTCCAGTCCTTCACTGTAACTTTCCTCATCTACGAATCTTTCATCCTCGCTCAAATTAATGGGGTAATCGTCGCTTTGTCGCTCCGAATCTCTCGCTCCATTGTAAACAACGGGGAATTGTGAGGAATACTAGCTCCTGTGACGTCACGCTACTTCCGGTACAGGCAAGGCTTTTTTTATCAGCGAGCAAAAGTTGCGAACTTTATCGTCGATTTTCTGTACTAAATCCTTTCAGCAAAAATATGGCAATATCGCGAAATGATCAAGTATGACACATAGAATGGATCTGCTATTCCCGTTTAAATAAAAAATAAAAATTTCAGTAGGCCTTTAAGTATACTAAGTCTCAAAGAAATACTCTCTGAGGAAACATCCACATTTCGATGTCCGGCCCCTGAGCGTTCGGCTCTTGAAAATGCGGCCCTCTTTATTATGTGGTTGAATAGCCCTGTGCTATGGGATACAAAAGTGGAACTTTAACATAACTTTGTCCAATACTGCCACAAATAAATTTGTCATATTTTTTTTACGTTATTCTATCACCTCACCCTGGTTCCCAAATGTTGGTGCTGTGTGTGAAGGCATGAAGTTCACATACAGTTCAGTCCTTGTCCTACTGACAAAACAGTACAGATACGAAAAGTTTAATTTATGAAGAAAAAACTTGTACCTGTGCAGTATTTATTGCAACCGAACATCATTCATGGTCAAATGCCCCAGTGTGAGGAAACCCAACATGCAAACGGATGAAGCAATAGTTTCCATTACAAAATGTTGTTTTCCTTAATTTACATAATAAATGATTTGATAATGCCAATTTTGCATTTACGGGCCAAGTAGTTTCATGTGGCGGCCCCCACCGATCACGTGTTGCACTGATACAAAGTCAAAATATTCCATCCTGTGAGACCATCTTCCTGCTGAGCAAGTCTTGGCTCATAATACACACGGAACGTGCGGGTTAGCTCGACCTCCACATGGGATAATGCTTCCAGATGTCCACGTGTAGCGATCGCTTGTCAGTTAACTGTGAGGAACAACCAAGAGAGGCAAACCAACACACTTTTGATGAATGTTCCCCTTTTGTGTTCAAAGAAACCTACACAAGTCGACTCTAATCTCATGAAACATCTCAATGGCACGCGCCAGATATTTGAAGGTTTTTCAAAAGAGTAACACAATAAGTACTTCACCATGAAGGAGTACCGTATTTTCCGGACTATAAGGCACACTTAAAAAAAAATGTTTCCCCTTAAAACTCGACATTGCGCCTTATAACCCGGTGCCTAATGTACGGAATAATTTTGGTTTTGCTTACCCACCTCGAAGCCATTGCCGTTGTTAGGCCTATTTTAGGGGGGCTCAAGCCCCCCTAAAATGTTCTTAAGCCCCCCTAAATAATTTGGTGTTAAAAAAAAAAATCTTTTTTTTTTTTTTACAAATACATGCCGACATATTCATTATAAAGTGGCCCGAATATGAGTTTAAATAAATTATCATATAACCTGTCATTATTCACTCAGTTTCCCCTCACTTCATAGTGTAAGGTAGAGAGTCCCTTTAGTGCGTCGGTATCCAATCCATTCCACTTGTTCATATAGAAAATGCCCACATCACTCAAAATCCAGTCCACATTTTCTCTGCGACCTTGCTTGCGGTCCTGGAGGTGTACGAAGCACATTAGCACACAGCACTGCAGAACAAGAACCTTGTGTCTGCAATTGTAAATAATTTAGTTTTTAAGTTTTGTGTTTCTTGTAGAATCTATATAAAGTAATATACATTAGCCTATTGTTAAAATAATGAAAACAACATCATTAAATATATTTGTTTTATTGTATTGTTACATTAATAGCTGTTGTATTATTATAGGATGGCTTTTTAAACATTTCATAGGATTTTCAGAGGGTGGAAAAACCAAGACATTTAATATAAAATGTAAAATGAATAAATACATAAAAAGAAAAAGAAAAAAAATGGTTAAAAGCCATCATTTAATTTCGTCCCGTGCATTTTTTTTACCGTCCCCGGGACGACAGGACTACGTTAATCTCAAGCCCTGGAAGTTACATTTTATTGTTTGCATTATTTGTTTCAGCATTGCACTTTGAAGATGGTCCCTCAGCTCTTTGACAGCTTTGGCTCTTTTTCAGATTAAGTAATATTTCCAGGGCTTGAATTTACAACCATTTTAGTCACATATGTGCCCAAAATGTAATATGTGCAACTTCAAAATATTTGGGAACAAACAATTATTGTATTGTGAGCGAAAGTGGTGGCATTAGCCTCTATGTTGTGAATGAATAACATAGAGGCTAATGCCATGACTTTCATTGTGTTTCAGTGTATCTTGAAGGATCATGCAAGTAATTGTTTCTTGTTGATGCTGTAAACAAAATGTCACTGTGCAAACCCATGTTTGTTGTTGTACTGAACACAGATTGAAACTAAACCGACTGAAATAATAATAATAACAAAGAATAATTTCTAAGTCTTTGTTAGCCGTTTGTGAAGTTTTGTGCTCGTGCGCTACGTTCGCTCGCATCCTGTGCATCTCCTGGGGGCTAAGCCCCCCCTGTCCTTAAAAGCTAGTGATGCCCCTGCTCGAAGCCATTTTATTTGGTACATGGTGTAATTATAAGTGTGGCCAGTAGATGGCAGTCAAACATAAGAGATACGTGTAGGCTGCACTATGATGGCAATATGAGTCGAGTAAACAACACCAACATTTTATATGTTCCAATGAAAATACAGAACATTACACACGGCGCTCAAAAATCTACCAAAATGTTTTAGTACGACTTTGGTAAGCTATGAAGCCGCACCGCTTGATGGATTGTCGGCTTATTAAACATACAAGTATTATTAGGGTGTGTGTATAAGTTAAGACATATTATCTGGCGTTTTGTTTCGCAATATTATGCAGAAGCAACTTTTCTTACCTTGTGGTACCTGCTGATCTGTATTTGGGATCTGCATAAATCCTGAAAAATTGCACGGGTCGGCCTTTGTAGTCCGATAAGCTTCTTCTTTTTCTCTATCTTCTTGTTATGGGACATTCATCCTCCGCTGTTGCCATTTGTAATATAAAGTAGTGTAAAGTTCTCACTTATTTTTGTCAGTAAACTCGCCATGAAAGCGCTAAAACATACCGGTGTAGTGAGTTTACATTATTCACCCAAGGAACTTTAGTTATTAGAGAATTCCGGTCGGACGGTTTTTCACGGGACACATTTCCGGCCTTGTTGTTGTTTCCGGATGGGGAGATTGCTGCTCCGTTATTGATTTAAGTAAAGTCTGAATGTCATTAAAACAGTTAGCTCCATCTTTTGACACTTCTTCCACTCCCGTCCTTGCATGCTACACCGCTACAACAAAGATGACGGGGATAAGACGCTGCCGAAGGTGAGCCACGTAAATAAGACCGCCCAAAAAACGGCGCATCCTGTGT